>NC_079157.1:79434638-79745749 GCF_947563725.1 Argiope bruennichi | reverse complement strand
AGCAATATTAATTTCATTTCTATAAACAAATTTAAAAAACAGAAAGGCTTATTTTTTTAATTATAAAATTATGTAAAAATAATTCTTCATTAATAGTATACTCCAAAGTCATTGAAGATAAAATTGCGAATAATTTTAAATTAAGAATCTAATAAAAATTTTGAAAGAGTAATATGTGTGCCACGATTTCTCACAATGAACTGAAGAGCAATTTAAAGTTATTTCATCAATATATAAAAGGATTTTCACCCCCAAAATCAACGATATGCCAACTTTGATAGCTTTACGTCCAACGGTTCGTCCTGTAGAATAAATAGTGTTACGAATCTGTAATGCGGCTTCCCAGCATAGTTGGTTCCATAAGAGGTTCCAGAGCTTGGCGACAAACTTGGCGACCATTTGGCAACTTTGGTGCCAAAATAGATTATACCCGAAACATCGAGAATTTTCCCGAACCGTCCAGTAGGAACCGAGTTAAGCCTCGGACGTTCCTGATTGGTTGAGAGGTTTTTAGCCCCGCCTCCTGAGACCTATAAAAGGAGCTGCAGCTGCCGGGGAGTAGTGGTGAACCAGTGGTGAATTGAGTAGTCGGAAGCGACAGAGAAGAGTGGTCGCTGACCAGTGGAGTCGTCGTAGTCGGAACCGACGGTAAAGAACTGGCCTTCCAGAGCTAAGCGGAGCAGCGACGAAGTGAAGCTAGTGCTGAACTAAGCTGTGTGCTACTGTCTGCAGTAGAATCTGTTGTATGCTGCACGTCTCGGCTGAAGATAATCGTCTTCTGTGCTGTATATAGATGTCGTCTTTGTGCTGTCCTGTGTGTCCTCGTGTAAATAAACGTCGTTGTTTTATTTTCTACTGCCGCCTGGTGATTGAGCGTTCTTCACACCATATAACCCCACTATCCAAACGAACCCCGGAAATTTCGTAACAATAGAATGATTTTAGCATTGCGCATATCGCAATTCCAATTTACAGATATTATTCCACACCAAAGATATTATCATATTAAAAAATACCATATATTATTCATGATAAATATTCATGATAGATTACTTGATGCACAGAAGAGTAAAGATGTTAAAAACGATTCACATTATGTGCTTTTCAAATAACACTTTACATCCTATTTTGCCATAGGGAAAAACTTCATAGTATCTGTACTGCTATTTCTCTCTGTGGATCAAAGAATGTTTTTAAGGATTTAAACTGTTTCAAAGGAATACCAAGACATTTTGTTTGCAGCATATAAAGGCAGTTAGTTGAATTTCTCACTGTCAACTTCAGACAAAGAGATAATAAAATCAATTATTTGCAAGCAAGGATTCTGTCTCCACCCCCAAAATATGACTGAACCATTAATTTAGATAGAAAATATATGATCACAGTCTTCTGGAAAACTAATAGCATAATCTTTTTTAGAAATTTTGAAAAAAATAATAACAATAATTTGAAAGTCATTATGTTTGTTTATTGCATCATTCAAATTAGAAATTTAAAGAAAAAACATCATCTAATAAAACAAAATTCCTTTTCATAATGATAATGCCCCAGCTCATAGTTTTGCAGTTGTGACCTGAAAATTGAATGATTTATGCTATAAAGTTCTTTCTCATCTCACAAATTATTCCGATTTGGCTCCTTCAGATGACTGTCTATTACCAAACATAAAAGGACTTTATAAAGAGTTGTCGAAGTATTCATATTACTTTTAGATTTGAATTATATAAAGTAGAATTTTTAAAAAAATAAATTAACGGTTAAAATTGTAAAACCATAATACTTTTTCCTAATTCTAATTTCCATTTAACATTAGGCATAGTATTTGTAATTATCGTCATATTATGTTACTTCTCAAACTCTTCTTTATATAAGTATTGGACATTTTTTAAACAAATTTTCAAACATAGTTTTGCACTTGTTATAAACATTCATATTGATTTTTTGTGAACCTTTCCTCTCACATAGCTGCATCAAAAACCTTTTATGTTCACGTAAGAACACGCATTGATTTTTTTAAATTATCTGCTAATTTATTGCATTTTATTCAATAAAATTTTAAACAAAAATGTCAGTTATAAAGCAACATGCTTTCTTAATAATTCTCCAAACCTTTTATCCAAAAATGATTATCATCAAGTGGAGGATCATGTTTTTTTGTACATTATTTGCATAGACATTAAAAATACAACAATAATGAAGGTATATATTATTTAAATATAAAAAAACAATCTGATTATCTTGCAACTAGTATCACACTGAGAAATTTCAAATTTTTCAAGTATGTAATTAAATTAAAATATTATGCCCTGAATTATGCTCAATAATTGTGAACCAAAGGATTTCTTAATTATTGAAACATTTTGGATAATTGTATTTCTCGTACTAATCAGTTATGAAAAATAAAAAAAAAATATTGTAAATGGCAACTTTAAAACTGGCGTATAAGATATTAAATGACATTTTTAAGCAAGAAGATTTGGTAACTAAAAATAAGCAAAATTTAAAAACTTGGTCATGTTACAATTGTAGCCTATGCCTATTTTTGTATGAAATAATACAAAATCAGACCTATCGCTATACTGTGAAACCTTCTCGTTGGGAATGTCCCCAACTGAAATTCCTATTGTGCCAATAATAATCTGTCGTCAGGATCAGCCCAATGCTAATCATTTCTTTAAGAGCTCTAATTTTCTACATTAATGTGGTGCAGGTGTAACAACCTGATAACACTGATCTTTTCTTAATCAATTAAGAAACGCCAAGATATATCTCCAATGTACTCCGTTTTATTTCATAAGAATAACTTTTTATCTTTAGAATATATCTAACTAAAATCTAGACAAGGACTTTGACATAGAAAGAGGAAAATCGTCTTTTTCAACTGAAAGAGAACATATCTGATGTTCCTTTTGTTTTTTGATAAGGTAGCTTATTCTTTCCGCCTTTGCCAAAAAGAAATCTTATCTTAACATTGGGATGGAATTCAGGTGAAACCTTCTGAAAAGTAATTGCAGTTTTTTTTTATGCATTTTACACTAAATGGGTGGAATGAAAATTTGATGATTTTGTAGATAAAATTTGCACTAATAATACACAGCAGAAAAGAACTCTTGGTATTCGTATAACTCTTTAGGCTATATTTTATTAATAAAAGCAGAAATATTAATTTAAGAATAATGAAGAATCTGAAAAGTATGTTGTTTAAATAAATAGAGATAATTCCCAAAAACATCTATGCAGGTATATTTCGCCGCCGTGTGTGCGCAAACACGATGTCTCAAAAACGAATGAACAAGATGCAATTAATTATGCTTTACTATAATCACTATATGGTCTTTACCTTAATTTTTCAGACTTCTTTCGAATTTTTTATCAAATCATCGCTAAGAAGATGACTTTTAAAGACAATATACAGATACTGTGTATGCGAGTGCTAAAATCCAAAGACACCACGAGTTGTAACGATGAAATTTTGCATGTTGTCCGTTAATAGAAACTTGTAAATCTATATCAAATTTTAAAACCAAATTCATCGGCAATTTTAAAAAAATACAAAAAGATGCTTTTTAAAAATCTTTATTAGATTTTCTCCATGAAGTCTCATTCTTACAAAGATGTTTTTAAATTAATTTTAATATTCATGTTCAACGAAAACAAGTCAGTTTACTTATTTGTATATATTTTTACACTTCCATTACAGCAAAATATTGCATGCATTTATTCCTTATAATTTTCTTTATTTACAAGTTTGCTGTCACCCAAGTCCAAAGAAATATATTTTATACCTCTGTAGTAATGCTTTTATTTACATGCAAAGTCTCTTCGGGAAACATTTTTGCATACCTATGTAAAAATTACCTATTCTCGTATCTATAATTAAAAGTTTCTCAAAAAAGAATTATTTAGATTTATTTCCCATTTTTGAATTTATTTCATTTTAATATTTTAGGACTTCTGTACTGATTTGACATAGTTGGTTCTATCATTGATGAGCAGGGTTTTTTTTAATGCAAAATTTAACAGTGACGAGACAATAATCTGTGGGTGGTCTTGCTGCTTCTCCATGTGCTGCAAAATCTTATGGACAAGGCAAAAAGGGAAAAAATAACAAAAATACTTAGTTATACCTTCTTGACATTCAATTTCAGTTTCTGAAAATATATAAAATCAATATAATTATTAACAAATTCCATGTACATTATCTTGTGGATCATAAATTCTCTTTCAAATAATATAAAGCTTTTGATAATGATTTTGATTTGATTTGTATGCATATTTTTAAATTTGTAAAAACGCTAGTGAAGTTTTTTATATAAAGAAAAGACAAAAAATCATTTTCATTGTTGTTATTATTTGATGTACGTTCCTAAAGCAATACTGGGTAATATAAGAACTATGAAATTAAGAAACGACAATGTAAAACCGGAAGTAAAAAAGGTAATTTTCAAGATTTTAAAGTATTTTTATAACATCAATCAAGAATGTTTGGCTATGCAGTAGAATAATTATTTTTAACTAGTGACACTCTGTACGTTGATGATAACATCAGGGGAGGGGGGGCATACTTTTTATATTTTAAGAGCAGGCATTGCATGATTAAGCTGTTGATGAATTTGAAATGTGAAAAAAAAAAAATCTCAGTTATGCACGACAATCGAACGTGCTTTGTCAGCATTCAAATAAAAGTTGATAAGTTGGTGGTTATTTTTACCATACATATCTTTAAAAAAACAAGCTTGTCCTCAAAAAGATTTTTTACGGAATAATTAACTCGCATTTTCTCTTGCCACGAGAAAAGTCTGATTGATGGAATATTTTACTTACGCTACAGCTATTAATTACTATAATTGATGATTAATAAATATGTCTAGTCCAAGAATGGCTTCATGAATTATTCAGCGTCAAATTTACATCACCCATATCTAATGAACACTTTTTTTCACCCGCTGCATAGATTTCATGCTTTTGTACACTTCAGTATTTGATTTTGTTCGCCTTATGTCGTACAACTTCAGAAAATGCCATCTGTTAATAACTATTTATTCTGTTTTTTATGTTAACAATTTAAATACCAGCTGAGATTATTGCTTAGCTTCCGTTTTTTTTTTTTCGTTTGTTTTGCTTTGTTTTTTAATAATAGTTTATTTTCTTTTAAATTGAGGAATTTGATAAAATCTGCAAATGCATTGAAGATAAAATATTAATCTAAAAATACTGTGAAAAAATATCTATTATAGAAATTGACCAATAAATATAATTCATTTTCTCGTTCATAAAAAGTATAAAGTATTTAAAAAAAGCAATATAACCAAACAACAATTATATAATTGCGTTATAATCGTAATCAAGATATGCTTTTCTTTTAGTCATAATACAACTTTTTTATTGCTTTTACTTTATTTTGTATGAAAGCATTCATGTATGTTTGCGAAAAAGTAAATTTTTGCATACTTTTGAACAGAGTTCCATTCATTGTACAGAGTGGGATTTCATTTTTAGGATTTATGGGATATGTCTACAAAGATCTCGGCTTATAAAATAAAGATTCGCTAGTTCGATGTCCTGTTCTTTTAAAGATCCGCAGTGTGTGTGTGTGTGTGGTAGATCTAGAGATAGAGAGAGAGAGAGTGCTGGTGTTCTACAGTTCAGACCATTTGCTACTAAATTTCACATAAATATACTTTTGTAGGTAACTAGGAATTTAATAAGCGAATAAGATTTAAACATTTTTTTTTACGATCACTTCTCAAAATATCCACGAAAACAATTTTCATAATGTTTCAAAGTTTTTTTAATGTCTTTTTAATAATGTCAATTTAGTTGTCAAGCAATTTTTTTCTCGAATTTTGGTAATTTTTAAAAAATATTTCTTGAATAATGTTAAATAACAGATGCCATTGTTACATTGAAATTTGACCAGATTTGTTCATCAAATATTTAATCGCTTGATTGTTAAATATCAATTAAAAAATTAATTTTTATTATGTGCACAGTTTGTATGCGTAATCAGCAACTAATGTTCCAATTAATTGATTACCGGAAAATTACATTTTTAATTGGATTATGAAAAAATGACATTGTTTTAAAACCTACCACAATTTTCTGCTTAAAACTGCTTAGTTAAAGGGAAAATCACAAACGTCAAGTTATTTAGAAAGAAATCGAAATAAAACGCAACAATATTCCCGGCAAACCATCTGATCGCCAAGGACGACTAGTCAAGATAGCAATGATGTCTTTCTTCGCTGAAAACTATGTTTTTTTAAATAAAAGATTTATACAACCCGACATACCAATTCCCCTTTTTTAAGACTCTCGACAGGATGCGACTTATTCTAATAAACAGTAAATACGATGTTGCCATACACATTTCGCAAAAAAGCAACATTCCAGAGCGGAAACAAGCTGAGAGGCACCGAACGATCAAAAGAGTCTTGTACCACCAGAAAATATAAATAAAATAAAGAAGAAGAATAAGAGGATAAGGAAAAAAGGGAGTGAAAGGAAATATTCGGCAAGTAAAATACAAATGATAAAAGCAGCAGCTCGAACAGTGCAAATGCTTTTATCGTCTCACAGTCATAGAAACGTGCTCTGCCTTCTAGAACACAGCAGAAACGGCGTTTGCTTTTCTACCAGTTGGGTTACGGCAGCTTTGGGACCCACCAGTCAAGTACCTTCTATTTAAATAATGCCTGCCTTCCCTGCCGCCATTCGCAACAAATTGGCTAAATTACGTTGCGTTGCTGCATCTGCATCAGTTTTCACAGCATATGATTTTCGCAACATTCTAGTAGTTTTGGAATAGGATGAAATAAAGAGTCATTTCGTCGCAGGAGTATTTTAAGCTGGTTTCTGCAGTAGAAAGTTGCATTTTAGATGCTGATGTTCTTTCTTTCTACTGTGCGTGTGGAATGAACGTAATATCTCGTTTGAAAATTTTTGTTACAGTTTCTGATGACAAAAAGAATTTTAAATATGGCTCATAAGTTAGTTTTATCGGACAAAATGCAAAATAGCAATACGTGTAAATTCGCTCTTGCTTTAAATGGTATTTAAAATTGTGCAACAGAGAATACTAAGTTCATATAAAGAAGGCCATTTTTTTTTAAATCTTTCATACGTTTTGAGGGATTTTAAGATTATATAAAAGTAAGAAATGTTTCTTCTTCCTCTGTACCGTTTCAAGTAATTTAGATTATAGTGAAAACAGTATGAAATAAAAAAATAAAAGAAATTTACTCGATCAATTTTTTTTTTACTTTGTGAATATAATAATTTTCGTCAAAAGCAGCTTGCTATAGTTTGATTAAGAAAGGCTAAAACTTTGAATTTAAAAATTATAATTATATATTATATATAAGAGATAAGCTTCAAATTATTTCTTTTATGTGCATTTAGAAAACAAATGAAAGCGTTATTTTGTATAAATGACTTGTGAGCAAACAGAGACATTTTAAATTGAATCTTCAAGATTGGTAGGCAATGCATAAAAAAAAATGTTTTCTAAATTAGTTTTTAAAAATTGAATAATGTCATTAAGTATGTTACATTTATTATATAATAGTGAATTTTTCATTTTTGTAATTTAAGTAAATATTTTCTATAAATTTCTACTAAAAATTCACGCATTTTGTAATTTTTCTTGAAGAATAACAATTTATTATATTCTCTTACAAAAATTTATAAATTTATAACTCTGAATGAATTTTATATGGCAGTGATGCCACACTGTAGCAAGCAATCATTTGTAAAAACTTTCTATTTTGAAGTATACAGCTAAACCAAATGTAGATTGAAAGATAATGAAAAAAGTATGAAGCAAACATATGAAAAAAAAGAATTAACTAATAAGAAAATAGAATTAAATAAAACAATATTTTATAAACCCGATAACAAAATATCGTTCTTAAAAGAAGATGTTCTAGACACAATTCTACGTTTCTGACTAAAAAATTTATCAAGTATTTTAAATCAGTTCATCAAATCATCAAATGAAGATAGCTTTAAAAATGTGTCTTCAAAATTAAAAATCAGATTATTTTCTCATTAATTACAAACCTGATTGCTTCACGTTTAAAGTTTCTTTTTCCATCCACAATTTTATGGTATAATGCTTATAAAACTCGCGCTACATCGCATCGCAATTAGACGAAAACTCAAAGAATAATACATTTAAATGGAAAAATTTTAATGAAACAGATTTTAATCTTTAATGCTGGAGGGCTAAAAACCCCTCGATTAAAGCTCTTCTCTAGTTACCTCTTCCTCTTAGATATTCTTTTTTCAAGAATCGTAGAATCATTGCAGGTGTTTCAGACAGCAAGACCCCCTAGGTATATTTCTAATAGAATATGTGTTCCAGAGGAAACGAACAGTCCCCTCCCTCTTCGCCCTAGCAAACTAAGGGCTGCTCTGAAAAGCCCTGCTTTGTTTCTGAAACTGTTATCTGTGCTCCTGTCACTGGATGATACAATGCGTAGCTATGGGGCACCTCATTCATTTTGAATCGTTTAAATATGCAAGCTCACGTTACTAAGGGGAAAATATCTAGTAAATATTCAGGTCGATCACTTCGTAGAGAGTCTGAATTTGAATATCGCCCGCGGACTAGTAAACTATACGAACAATTTGGGAATTCCAGAGAGATATCTGTATGCATAAAGACCATAAATGATTGCCTTAATATTGTTGGCCTTATTAGAAATTATATGTGCTTGCTTTTAATTTGATAGCTTTGTTGTTGAATAGTTGTTTGAAAAGTGCAAATCTGCACTTTTGTATGTATTTGAAACTAACAAAATATGAATAATAAAATGGTGGACCTTTTTTTGTTTTTGAAAAAAACTCAAACCCAAACATTCACTTACATGAAGTCAGTATCCTTACAGACTTATTTAATGAAAAAAATTAGCAGTACATGTACATTCTTCCAAAATTTTTCAATGCGTAAGCATTCTTCCAAATTCCTAGCTTTCCATATACATAAAATTTATTCTTTATCCTTTTTTGCCAGAAGTATTATGCATCCTATTTCATACCTGTGTTAAAGTCATTTGAAAACAATCTTCATTTTGAAGTTATTTTGTTGAAAAAAAAATATTTATAAATATAAACTTTTTAAGAATATTTCAAAAATGTATAGAAGAAGAATACTGTTGAGGTTGCTTTGAAAAAATTTCAATCTAATCAAAAATCTAAAAAAATCCTCCAATACATCATACATCGCTAATATTTTTATTTATCCAAGATTATGTTATTTGTCTTATTTATTTTTATTTTTATAAATAAATTTGTTTTCATCATAGCATCTTGGTTTCTTATTTTATTCAAGTTATTTTTCCGACAAATTATCGAACAAATAAAAAATAAAAATGAACACATATTTTGATTCATTTATGTATTTGCTTAACAGACGATTATTTTCTAATCTGCACCATTGTATTATATGCAAGATCATAAGTTCCTGAATATAAAAAAAGGGCTACATTTAAATGAAATCATTTTTACAAATGTTAATGAACTGTTATATGCAGTATGCTGAAAGTAAATTTGCTCAGATCGCAATCGCTTTTATTCCTAGATTCAGTTCAATACAATTAGTTTTTTCATATGTGATAAATACATATGTGATTTTTGATACATATATGAATAAATACATTTCATATGTGATTTTTGTGTCTGAATGAAAAATACTGGTATTCAATGGAAACGATATTTACATGTTATGTGCATTTAAGTTGAAAATTATTTGCAAATGATAGTGTTAATTTGTAATATATATATATATATATGTGTGTGTGTGCGTGTGTGTGTGCGTGTGTGTGTGTGTGTGTGTAATGATATTTTAAACTTTTAATTTCAATTTAATTAATTTTCAAGATTTTATCTTAATTTAGCCGATAGTAACTTCATTCTAAAATATTCTCTTATTTCGTGATCCAATTCCACTGTCTCTACTTAATTCATTCAAGAGAAGCTTTGTTAAATTGTTGAATCAGCTAAAATCTAATGAGGCAAATTCTTTAGTTGTTTTAGTTGTTGGACTTACTCATACTGCCGGACAGATACACTTCCTCTGAATAGATGTCATCAAAAATTTAATAGATATATTCAAATGTGGTGTAAATTCTGTATATCAAATTTCGCTGTATCAAATGTGTTTTTTCGACTCACGGAGTTTTAAAACATGTAGATGCCGTCAAAATCACCAGTTTAAATTTTTTGACGATAATTATACTTTCTCTTTTTTTATGCTTCGAATACGATAAAGTAACGATTTAACAGCTTTGAAGTTATTTCATTTTCTTATGAAAAAATTCTTTCGGGTGTGAATGTGTTCCTAAAATACAAAACTTTTTTAAAATTTAATTCTATTAGCGAACATTTTCTGAAAACAAAAAAAAATTAAGAGAAAACGTGTTTTCCTTTTACTGCTTCAATTCAGCACATCTGAACGATTCCTCACTCAATGAGTTTCGCTTTAAAGATAAAAAAAATTTCTTACAATACTTAACCTCTTAACCACCATAACCACTCTTCATATGGGCATGATATTTTCGTTGAAATACAATCTCTCAAAAGACGCTATAATTTAAGTTCAAAATTACACAAAATCCACAAAGGTATCAAATATTACATGATTTTTTAATTAAATCAGTAAGAAAGCACATCTCCGAAACGGAGGGGGGGGGGGAGTCATGTAATTAAATTATGAAGAAAGCAAAGCAATTAAGGGGTAAACATCATAAAATATAAAAAATTATTACTTAAAGATTTTAATAACGTGGTATGTCTTTTACGATATTTGCTAATTTTTTTTCATTCATTTTCAAGGTTTGCCGCCAAAATCATCCTTTTCGCTCTCGACTACAAAAAGAAAATAGACAGGTAAATATTTTAATTTCAATAACTTAGTTCTTGATTATTTTTGTTGATTTTACTAGCCAAAGAACAAATACTTGATCATTATCTTGATTTGATTATCAATATTTTCGTTTACTTCTTTTTTCTATTATTCATTAATAAAATTGATTCAAAAATGTGTGACAGATATATTCCATATAAAAACGAAGCACGTTGCAAATTCAATGTATTACTTTAATGTGGCTGAATTAAAAATTATTTACTTTACATAAATAATATATCATCCAAAAAATTTATTGCTTTAAATTGTTTGACAGCTACAAAATCATTTTGAAAATGCTTTTTCATATAATGTACTTTAATAAACAAATGATGTCGAAATTAGTTTTAATATGGTGTATAATTTATCATGAACTTTATATTTATGAAGAACCCGAAACAATCACATTGGTTACGCAATGTGAAATATAAGAAAACAAAAGTATATTTCAATAGCTTGCTGATTATTTTATATTGAAAAATAAATATTTTTTTTGTTTATTTTAATACCCAATCATATTTTTTTTTTATTTTTTTGGAAAGGTCTATTTTAATATCCATAAATTCTAACATTGTTAAAATTCATTTTTACAAATATTAAAAAAATATAGCACAAAAATTTTGTCTAATATTGCATTCTGATTTTTCATCAACACTTTTTAATAATGAAAAACTATTTTTTCTAATTTAAATGAGCAATTAATTGAAAATTTCCTGCAAAAGGCAATGAAAGAATATTTTAATCAATACATCAATAATGTAATACATTGAATTCTTCCATATATATTTAGAGAGAGAGAGAATGAACATGATAAATTCTTTCTTTTTATAGCAATGAACTACCTCCTGATCTCGTTCCTTCCCGTGGAGGAAAGCCCTCTCACCTGTGCATGGACACGTACCACCACTTTTTTCCAGCATACAGAAGACCTGGAGAACAAAAGGACGAACTCGTCATGTCCGACCAACAAGACAGCAAACATCCTTGGAACGTAGTGGTAGCATGCAAAAACCAGGTAAGAAAAATAAACTGTTTTGAATGTTGATAGAATGGTGGAAATTGCATGTGATCCATTGCTCACACAATCAGAGCGCTAGGATTCTCCTCGGCATTCTCATATCATTAGAGTGTCCCATAAGTTTCTTTCACATCACGCTTGTAATAGATTTAACTGGTTATCTTTACATGAAGATGGATGTTTGTCAATCAGTCATCTATGATATCGATTGTTCTAGAGTTCTTTCAAAGTACGTTTCGTTGGCGATATATTATCTTTTAAAGATTTTTTTCTACACCGTTTGATATGTATAGCTAAAGGATACATTTGTGGCATGTTATGTTTCACTGCTTTAAGGAAGGTAATGCTACAACCAATACGCTCATCCACAATTGTCTAAAGACATTTAGAGCTGAGAATTTTGACTCGAAAGTTGAAGATCACAACAATAACTCAGCAAACGATAAATACGCTTATTTAGGCTATGTTTGATGAAATTCCGTTATACAGTTAAGCGAGGTACCGAAAGCAACGAACATTACCAAGACAACTATAAAAAATAACCTGTTCAAGATAAACTTCATGTCAAACAAAGTGAAATTTAGATTCTGCACCTATTGACCTGGACTGACCTCGTAAACTCCGTCTCTATCATGCGATATACTTGCCCTGCGACATGAAAGAGATCCTTTCTTAAAGAAATTAATCACTGGAAACAAAACTTGCGTGGATTTTATCAAAATGTGTATCGAAAATGCACTAGGCTTAAGGACAACTAACCTTCAACTGTCGAGAAGCCTGGACTTCGCCAGAAGAAAATTCCTTTGACCCATTTGGCGAGACTGGAAAGGTTTTCCAAGGTGAAAAACAATCAATTTTGTCAAATATTGCAATCTATTTGATTAACTAAAAGTCTCCTTACAGAAAAACAACCAGAATTTTGCCATTAATTGACTAGGCGTCATTTTTCTTGAGAACAATGTAAAACTACATATTATACTAATGTAAGAGAAAAGATATTACAATTGGATTGAGAAGTTCTACCATATCCCCCGAATTTCCCAGAACTTGCTCCATGTTACTATTACTTAATCCTGTCATTAAAAAACTCTTTTCGTGATAAACAATTCCAGTCCATAAGTGAGATAAAAAGGCATCTCGAAAAATATTTTGCAAGGAAACTTCAACAACTTTAAAAAGAAGGAAAAATGAGTTTTAAGCGGTTGAAGAAATTGATGAAGCAGAGTAGTTCAAATACAAACATCAAATCAAACTTAATCAAATAATATAATGCATTCATTTCGTATCAGAAAAAAAGGAAAGAAACTATGGGATACCCTATTATATCACAATATGACGAGTTTTGTGTTTAATTTGTCATCTAGCATAGAGAGTCAAAAATGTATTTTAAAATAATACCTTTGACCGATTGCTTACAATATATCACTTATTTTCAATTTTGGTATAAAAATCATATATCATATATAAAATGCGCGTATTTAACTTGCGTTCCAGAGCTGTGATGTTCATATATATTTGAAAAGGCATATTCTACTAATAGTCAGCTCATTTGTAGATTTCTTTCAATAATTCTTGAAGTAAGCCACATGTCAAATTTCAACTAAATATCTCGTTGCGGTTTTTTTTTTTTCTTTTTTAAGTTAGTGCATTTACTATTATACGGACTCTCAGGCACGTAAACTTTCTTGGAATGGATTTTGTTCATAATTTCTATACGATCTACAAATTTAAAATGTGCATGTAAAATTTTATTTGTCTTAGTCTTAGAATTATGGTGTTTTCAAACAAATATAATTCCATAAAATTCTATTGATAACTATTTGTCAATAGAATTTATTCTTCTTTGATAAATTTATTTATCAAAATATCTGAAAATGATGTAAAATTCCGAAATTGAATAGTTTGATGATAACAAAATTTTCTCTATATATATTTCTTATAGGACAATGTATACAAATACAAATATTAAAAAAATATTAAAATATTTTTGGCAGTATGTAATCTGAACAATTTACACTACCTCGATATCATAAGTATTTTTATCAAACAATTTATTCCTGAGAAAAATTTAAATTTATCTACTGCGAATACCAGCAGGTTGCATCTGCAAGCTAATTTCATAAAGTAAATTATTTAATTTAGAAAGAAATAATTACACATCTCGTGTTGGCAACATCTGCCCAGAATTAACAGCTTAATTAAGAATTATTTATAATTAAAAGCCTGACTGATATTTTTATCCAGAAAGCAACCATATTACAGGGATAGGGAAGAAAAGCAATAATTTTTAATAAAAATATTCATTTAAAGAAGACTTAAATTAAAAAATCTTTCATATTTACTCATTTAAAACAAAGTAAATCACACGAGAGACTAGAAACGGCTCCTCTTGAGGTTGCTTTATAAAGTCTGGACATAAATTTCTCTTTCATACAACTGTTTGCAAATATCAGATGTGTCCTCTGCTAAGCCTAATTAGAATTCCCTTTGGGCGGATGAGGGAGGAGAAAAATTTCATTTCACTTTCCTCGGAACTAATTAAATTATCTACTGTGAACTCATTTCACTTCAGTGTAGACCGGAAAAGATGATTTGAAATTTGCCTGATGATGTGTAAAATGAGAAAAACGTGTGGAAAAGACTTTTCAAGAACAGCTTTGTTGCTAACTGAATTTTATATGTCGTTAAGTTTTGTTTATGTATAAATTTATTATTATTAGATGTTTTTTTACCGAAATAATGGAATCATATTATTATTTTTTTTACTTTGCTTTGTCCTTAATGGAATTAGATTGGCGTATATTCTCATATTCAGGTAAAAGGAAATAACAAATTTTTAATTTTATAATTGATATTTTTTAATGGCAGCATAGAATAAAGCATTTTCTTTTCATTAGTCGTATCTATTTCAATCGTCTCATCAGCTATACTATACAGTACGATATCCATAATATTTTTTATTTTATTGATCCATAACATTTCCATGATATTCATCCGCCAGTATATTGAATTTTAAAATACTTTTAATTCAAAAAAAATCCCAACCAGGTTTAATGCAGTGTCATGTATTGTGAATTGTTGATTTACAATTTTATGGAATAATGTACTATTTTGATGTGAAATGAAGATTATTTGGTCATGGATATCACAATATTGAGTAATAGTCTAATGCCAAGTAAAAACTTCTAAGGTAGCACTCAGTATTTCAAATTTTCTCAACGCACAAGTGAAAGTGCCTTTGTTGTTTCATAATAGCTTTAATAGTTTTTTGCTTTTTATAAATTAGAAATATTCAATCAGACCAAGTCTCCAAATGGCTACTTCTAATTTGTATTATGTGTGTGTGTGCGTGTGCGTGCATCCGTTCATTGCCTTAAATAGTGCACAAGGTTTAAATAGGAAGATTGAATAAATTATTACTTTCTTCATGCAAGAGCAACGATGTCTTAAGTTAAAATTTCGGTTTCGGACTCCTACCATAAAAGTCAAGTGTCGCCCTCATTATTAAAAGCGATTCAACATTACGAGTGTTGGCCAAAATAGTATTCGTGCTGCTTTAAAATGGGAAAACTAATTTTACCAGTTTCTTTCGAAATTAAGGGTATTCTCGATTTCGAAGGTATAAAAACTTCCATCATCTATCTTATGAGTTTTTCTACAATTTCGCGTTCAACTGTGATAGATGCAGTTAAATGCCAATAGTCTAAAATGGTCATAGAACAGAATCATCTAAATCTCTACTTAAAAAATTTAAACGGCATTCTTTCGATATTCTTAAACATCATGTGAAGACATCAATAAAAACTTTTAAAGGAAAGATTGAAGTTTCTCTTCAACAGCTGCCACCATTTCATTGGTTATCAATTTTCCAGCTTGTTTCCCAGTAAATACAGCATCGAAGTAAGGTTAGGGCATCGCTGAAACAAATAGAATAATTACTATAATAAAGTTCCCCTAATTTCCGATTTTATTTTTAATTACCTTTATAAATCATTCTCTTTATTATAAATCGACACAATTAATTATATTTGTCAGTAATATCGTCTCTATTGACAATGGGGAAGGGAGGGGGAGATGTGTACATCATCGGAAAGATCGAAAATTGTCAATTTAAGAATTTTTGTTTCCTTCCTCTGAAATAATGTAATGAATTTTGAAAAAATTGTTAATGTTAATCCTTTTTGGCAAAAAATTTTAAAAATTTAAACTAAAATTTCTGTATTTAACATTCTAATTCTGCTACTTTTTTACAATTTTTCAAGTAATTATTCAAACATTCTAATTTAAAATAAGAATGATCAAAATACTTTTATCATTGATTTTAAATTAGTTTTTTTTTCTTAATGAATTCAAAGACTTTCTTCCCTCATCCGTCAGGAGAATATTTTTCTCAATGAATTGGCAAGGAGCCAAACTAGAAAATCAAGAGTCACCTAAATAATTTTTATGCTTTATATCCTAATGGCATCGTCCACAGGAAACGTCCTAATTTTAATTTCTCCCACTCTATAATTTTATTTTAGAAGGTCTTTTTCTTTTTTTATTTTTTTTTTTTTTATTTTTATCATCCCAAGTTCATCAATCGCAAACGAAGAAAAAAATATAAATCATTGCTATATTATATACTTCATTTTAATAGCTAAATTTTATGTTATTGTGGTTTTGATCATGTCACGAACAAGGTTGAGCAAGTTCTGTTAATCTATAAATATAAAAAATGAATTTTTCTTTTGTGTCTTTTATATAAATACATAGTTTTTGGCTGATCTTGATAAAATTTTGTACGCATATTTTTCAAGCAAAAAGAACATTTCATTTTCAACTTTTTAAATTTTAAAAATTAATTACAATATACATTGATTTTTGATGACTTCGGCAAACTTTCTGCCACAGTAATTATTTTTTCGTTCCTATTAAAGAAAAAGTTATTCCTCGAAACCAGGGAGAATAATATATTTGCCTTCTGGCTATTAATTTAAGTAATTTAAATGATGAGATAAAGAAAAATGTTAATAAATAACTTATACCTTTAAAAGCATTGAAATACCTAGAATGTATTTTGCTTGACAAAGCAGTCAGAAAACCTAATTCGATTCATAATTATAATGGTTTTGTATTCACGGATAATCAGTAAATAAGGTAAGTATATAAAAAAATTATTTAAAACCTACCGGCATACACACCAATCATATAAAATAAAAATGTGCAATCAGTACTCAAGATATGCAATGAATATATGATTTATTTAATTTTTACTTCTTTGATAAACTAATTTCTTAATTTAATTATTGCTCGTAATTCTATGTAATAATATAAGTATTACCTTTAAAAACTTTAAATTTTTCACATTTAAATTAATTTCCTTTAAATAACACTGTTTGTAATAATCAAAGTCGTTTATTACAATTTTGATTAAACAATTTTTCATTTATTCATCGTTTTATGTCAGTTCCCTGAAAAAGTACAAGTAATTCTTTGCTGTGTTAATAAAAACCTATTTTTTTTAAATTTATTCTTTTATCTTTTTAACTATTTGAGTTTTTAATATGTATCATAACTTATTATAAATATTATGAAATTTTTTAACATTTTTTTCTAGAATTCCTTAATAAGAATACTTCTCGTATGGAATTAAAAAAATAATCAAAATTATTCCATTGACTTTAATTTAAATTCTTAAAATTCTAAAATAGTGTGCAGTCATTGTGATAAACAATTACATAAAAATTCAGAATTTTATACCTTCAAATAGTAAGTGAGAAACCGATTACAAAATTAAATCTTTACAAAAAATGAAACAAATCAAGCTTAATAAAAACCATGTAAAAACTATTCTAGATGCCCGTTGTAACTCGAACTGCTCGACTTTTGATACTAAATTCGACCAACAGGATTACAATACACCACGGCTCAAGACGGAAGTAGTACTCTCCGCAGCACCCCACAGCGATCAGTATTCAAGGCGTGCTAAAGCTGGTCTGAATCTTAGGGAAGGATATGACACCTTCCGAATGGACCTGAGGGTATTCTTAGATTACAGAGGGAAATATCGTTCTCCGACAACCTCGAATCTGGCTTTATTCCTCCTGGGATTTAGGAAAAAAAAGTTTTAAGCAAAGCTCTCATTTTTATAGAATTCGATATCGAAAATGTCAAGAAGACGAAAGAAATACATCGAATTTTCCTTTTCCTTATCGAAACTTGCTATATCACATTTCTAGAGGCGATGGTGTTGTTTCCGGTTAAAGTAGCGAGCTTTTAATGTACTAAATTGATTTTTATTTAAGTGGCGATGATATATGTACAAAAAAAGGAAATTCGAGCATCTAGTTAATAACATCATAAAGATTGATTCGTAAGATTGATTGCGTCAGTTCTTGCTTTATATGCATGTCAAACTTTACACCGTGAATACTAGTCAAAAATCTTTTAGATACGCAGAAAAAAGCATTTAAAATGCTGAAATATGATAAAACATTATTTTGTCATAAGCTTAAAGATCTAATATTTATTTTTACTTTACCACTAAAAGAAGATATAAAAAGATTCATAGCGATATTTATAACATACGATAATATAAAATCAAAATATTATTACAAAATTGTGTTTAAAATTTATTTTGAAAAATTCATTAAATTAAAGAAAATATCATTGAGAACCTCTTTGAAATATTAGAGCGATACCTTTAAGAAGGCTTATATCTTTTTAAATTGGTCTAAAATTACTTTTATTTACTTCAATAATATACACCAAATTTATTGGGGAACTATAAGAAGTACGATTAATTTTTAATTAATAGAAATTAAATTAAAACTTTTAAAGTTCTGTCTTAGGGAACTCTAACAATAAATAAAGTAATTAAGTGTATATTTGGTAGATCTCTCAACAATTCTGTCCTACAAAATATTCGGAACGATTTTTAAATAATTTTAAAGAATTAAATTATCGGCCATTCTATTCTGCTTCGAAATTTTACTTGACGTTTTTGAAACATTTTCTCGCTATTTTTATTGCCAACAGAATTTATTTTATCCTTGCATCAGAATGTTCTGCAGTAATCAAAAAAGTTAATCTAAAATACTGTTGAATGTCAATGCTTTAAGCGGTCGAAATTTCTACGATAATTCAAAATGGCAACGAGCGTGACAAATCCATCACATTTAAAATGTGGCTCTTATATCAAAGTCGTAGATCGTATCTATAATTTTAAAATAATTCGGTAAACAAAATAGGTATTTTATTTTTTAAATTACTGGATTTAATTCATATTAGCAAGAATTTGAAATAGTAATAAATCGTTAATTTTCAAAATTACTGGCTGAACATTGATGAGACAATAAAAATATATATTTCCTGTCATTCGAAACAAGAGTGGTAACAAAATACAGAAACTATAGTACAAAAATAAAATCAATGGTATTTAAATATAATTTTTTAATTTAAATATTTTGCAAAAATTATTTTCCATGAATAAACATGTTTTGAAGTTTTTCACTTAAAATTTCAAAAATTAATAAACTGGGAAAAATATATTTCAAATTATAAGAAAAATGCTTTTTTTATGATTTCATAGAATCGATGCAGACATCGACCTAAATGTTTAATTGCATAATTCTAATGCTTGTCCTCACGCTATAAATAATATTTTTATGCGGGATTATCAAAGGATGAAGAAGGAAACAGTAAATAATTTTATTTATAACTAAGATAAAAAAAAAAGCAATCGGAATTTCTCCCAGTAAAAGCAAATTGACTCATAAGTCGCTTTTCGGACGTTTGATATGATTTCGGTCACTTGGATATTTTTCAATCTCTCTGCGAATCAAATTTTGCGTTAATGTGATATCTGTAGCGGTACTACAAAGTGCAACTAAAAACTGACATTTGCCACGAGGTTCAAATCAAATTGACAGTGCCACTTTGTGGTTATTTTTGATCTCAGCAAGTATGCAAATCAACGACTCCTTCAGTCTATTTTTAAACCAGCGAAGGAAGAAAAATAAAAAAAAAAAAATAATAAAAACATTGCCGCGACCGGAACGATTCTGACTTAATCTTTAAGCGTGTTTCATCAATCTTGCAATTGTACAAAGTCTTATAAATATGTTGTAATTAAATTTTCTTTAACTTAAACCTTGTTTTCTTAGCTCTAGCATATTTTAAATTAGGCAGGCAAATTTGTAGGTTAGGTAATTGAAACCAGCACTAACCCACATATCAGACAGACGAAAAATATGAGGCATACAAGTTTTGAGTTTAACATGAAAGAAACTAATTCTTCGGATTATTTTTTCTAACCTTCTTAATAATGAATGCAGAAATTCTAAATAAAGGTAATAGTTCTGATAAAATTATGATAAAAGTAGAAAATAAAATTCTGGAGAATTTTATCTTATGCAAAAATATTCAATAAAAACATATATTTATAAAATATTTGAAAAATGTCTTTCTGTTGGTGCACCTAAACTTCTGACGGTGAAATAAACAACGGAAATCAAATGTGAAAGCTCATAACCGGTTATGTACAATAGCATAAAAATAAATAAAAAGAGAAAATGCTAATATTGCGTTGCTTTTAACTCATTAATTCGCTAGACCTACCATTTCTTTTTGTTTAATTTGCATTTCCTACTGCAATCTCTTACAGTACGTTCAAAATAAATACGACTAACTACAAAAAAAATGAATGTAAAATATGCAGGACGATTTACTGCTCAGCTCTATTCAAAACCCAGAGCGCCCTCTGTTGCCTACGTACTCTAGCGAAGCGGAACGGCATTTCATTATGCAAAAGCATCTCTACCTCATTACCGAGTCTTTGAAGGTGATGCATGCATTTATAGAATCTGCATTTACGCGCGCTGCCATTGTGTCCCTTATGGATTTGCAAAGCGGGCTCGCACGTAGCAGAGATATCGTGACGAACAATTATTCCGATGGTCGCAAGATGATGATATGATGCAGACATGTTTGACTTACTGTTGCAGGAGTTAATCGAAAAGGTTTAAATTGAGAATGAAATCTTTCCCGCGGTTATCTCTAAAAGGAAAATTGGTGAATAATTTTGTCGGTATGGGAGGTGACGGTCTTTGATGATAGAAAATCAGATTTGTTGGAAGATTTTTCAGACATGTTGCTATTTAGGTTTTGTGATTTCTTTTAAAATTTTATTTTCCGGTAATTTTAAAGAATTAGCTCCGTTTTCAAAAAGTAGACTGACAAAAAAAAAAGAGGATATCTTTTACTTTTTTCTTTATGAAATGATGTTCTAGAACGAAAAAAAAAACGGTTCTTAAAATTGAAGATTTTTGATTTTGGTTATTTATTCTAAACTAACAGTACTGGACACTCGTGACTTTAAAAGAGATGCAAATTAAAATAAAATACAGCATTCAGCAGAAATCCTTGATAATTGATTTTAATGCAATGTTACAGCAGAATTTTGGAATCACTATTATTTTAGCAAGTTTGTGGCAACCTTTGGCGTAACTGTTTTCCTTCAGATTGTTTAAAATTGCATTTAAAATGCGATTATGTAAGCTGTTTTAAATGAAACACTTCATTTAAGTTAAATAAATTTAACTAAAAAATAACATATAAAAAAGCTTCTGTCATTTGTTCTTTCTTTAATCCTACTGAATGTGATAGTTAAAAAGTAATCAACCCAATGATATTTAGCAGCCGTTAATGTCAAATGTTTAAATATGATATTTTGTATTGAAATGAATAAAGACAATATTTGTTATGTTTTTTAGCAAATAGATAAAGGTTTTTAATCTGTAAAATCTGTGCGAAATTCATTTTGTTCTTTTCGGTTTGTTTTTAATTAATGCTTTGGTTCTTCTTTTCATATTTCTTATTATATACAACAATTTTATTTGTTGTAAGCGTACAACAAATGAAATGCTTCAAGTGTCTAATCCATGTGATTCGTATAAGTCATGAAAAAAACGACGAAATAAAAAATGATGAAAAAAACGAAATAAAAGTATGATGTCATATCTTATGAAAGCAAATGTTTTTCTCTTGAAATTATGAAAGATTCCTCAACTAATAAAACAAAATATTTAAGAAATAAATATAGGAATTATTAGTCTCTATCTAGGTGACCTATTGGTCATTTTTACATAATGTTGATTGCAAATTAATCTTGATACTTCGACCTATATATAAACACAATAATTAAGAAATCTGGGTTAAATTTTGCACCAAATTAAAACTACAACTGTAACAAATTTCAAAATGATGCAGAAGATGGTTTTTTACTCAGAAACAGAAAATGCATGGAATCGATGTAGAGTCGATTTGAACAGTTGTAAGAGAATAATTCATAAAATTGTAGACTGAAAAAATATAATTTCATTTCCAACATCATTGAAAAAAGAATTCGATTCGATTTCCATTTTGGAAGATAAGCTGTACATCGCTTAGAATGGATATGTGTTAAAGTTTAAATAAATCTAAGTGAGTTATTCGTATATACAAATGTAGAATCTTGACCGCTCTCAAAAACTTCATGTGAACCATCTATTAATTAATAAAATAATTTTTCACAGTTAAGATTTTTCACTACAAAATGATACTTTTTCATGTAAAATATCAATCGTCAGTTGTAGCTAATATGGTGACAGACAGCTGCTTAAAAGTTAATAAGCCATCTTTAACAATGGAGCATAAGTCAGCTTACTAGATGTTAACTGCGTTATATGGATTGTTTTTGAGATTACCTGGATTTTTCATTTCTCAGAATATCGAGGCAAGTATTCTGAGAAATGAACTGCCGAAGCAATCATTGTGCTTTTAATAATCTGAGATTCAGACTCTAGAAACATTACCGAAACATTTTATAGCGGTTTGAAGGCCAGTCTTATTGGAATATGTAGAAGATAGAAATTCGAGTAACGGAACTCGGCCCTAAGTCCTTGAATATTAACCTTTATGAACTTTTTTTCTATAAGGATGCAGAACCCTAATGTTTATTGCTCAAGAGTTTGTAAAGTCAACAAACTAAAAGCATCCAATGAAAGAAAATAGAAATGCCATTTGTAACGCTTTGCAAAGTTTACAAATCTAGCGAAAGGTTGTTCTAGAAATAAATAGGCAATAATGGTCAATGAAACAGGATTCGACATTTATATTAATTAAATCGAGTCATGAAACTTTATAAAAGTCATAAATTATCAGTATAATAATGAATCATTTTTGGAACAGTTGAATGAATTTTTTTCCAAATTGTAAAGCTTAAAACTTTTACAAGATTCAAATTCAAAACTGATTAGATCAGATTTTCTTTTAATAAATGTATGGTTACAAAGAAATAAAATATTTTTAATTTTAAACTTGGCTTTGTGTCTGAAAACTAATAAAATATATTTCGCTTTGACTTCTCAAAAAAAAGATCGAGTTTACAGTAAAATCTAGCAATTAATGAGACATTTCGAATAATAAATATCATGTTTATATGTATGTGGGGAGGGGTGAGTGAGTAAATGTGTACATGCGCGCGCGTGTGTGATACGCTCAATGTGTTTATCTGGTTATTATGGGTTGTAATTAACGACAAAAATTATATCAGTAAATATTCATTCTAAACTATCAATCAAAATAGTTGTAATATATTTATTAACATATATTGCAATCAATGGTATAATATGGTTACAGTCAATGGTAACATACATTACAGTCGGTTATTATTAATGATAACCGGTTAATTATATTAACTAATATTAACATAATTTTAATCCAATTTGAAATGCCGAGAAATATGCTATAAAAATAGCGAAAATCTCAAACGAGTTCGTAGATGAGTCTTCCAACTCAAAGGAAGAAGAAATGGGAAGGGTGGGTTGAAATTTTAATTTTCCTATAAATTATTTGCTTTTGAAGAGAGAAAGATTATTCAAATCAGGCGAATAACTGTTTCATTATACCAAATATACTTGTATTAAAACCTTTTTAATATATGCCATTCCTTAAAAGATGAAACTTGATAACCCGATGAAAACATCATAGTTTTGCTGTAAGTTCTCCGAAGGTATGATGGTTTCGTGTTAGAATTTGATTTTAACGTCTCAGGATTGCAAGTTTGAACTGTGATTCCACAGAAAACTCGCCATGTATACAAAGAGTCTAATTGCACTTAATCTAATCAAAACAGAACGCTCTCCGAACATCTTCGCTTTCCTGTAAATTAATAGGATTTTTTTTTAAATCGTGGTTCTTTGTACATTTGTTCAGTATGAAAAGGTGGCATTTAGATGTATTTACGAAATAATAAAAGCTACTTTGTACATATTGTTATAAAATTAATATCACTCATTTAAATGTTCGTGAAAATGCTGCCGCTGTATATTTACAATTATAAAGTAATAATTTTAATAAATTCACTTTCAACAATACTTGACATTAATCGGAAGCATATTAGGAGAACATCTACAAAACTAAAAACTTCCATTCTTTTTCAGTTTTTCTCATTGCAAGTGAAGGCCCCCGACTCCGAAGAACTACCGCCAGAAGACACACTTGTGGACCAACTACGCCAAATTACTCAGATGGCAAAGGATAAAGAAAACATTCAGCCACCGGTCGGACTTCTTACTACAGAAAATAGACAAACGTGGGCAAAGCTAAGACACAGGATGCTGAAACGTAAGATACTTCTTTATTTACATGATGCTCACTTGCAGATGTATTATCTTAGGAATAAATTCTAATTTTCGTCTGAATTGTTTCAAATACCAAAGAAATACAAAAACGTTTTCTAGCAAGCATTCAATATTATAATTCTTGGTTTGGAAGACAAGCTTATTTCTTTTTGCCATTTTTCTTTAAATTTATATACTATTCCTCAGTCAAATACTGGCGTTTTATATAAGATATCTCCAAAAATTTACGAAAAAAGATGAAGAATATATGAAATTAAATTTAAGAGACAATAGACGCTTTTAGAGACCAGCTTGTCTGTAAATAATATCAACTTTTAAACTGTTAATGCATTTATTCAACATTACTTCTTGTTTTTTACAAGTCTGAAGATCTAAATTTAATAATCTCAGTCTATTACTAATTACTACGCATGAAAAGGAAATAGTATGCATATTATGAAATAAAACCGGAAGAGGAAATCTAATTTCTGAGTTTATCTCCAAAGAAAGCAATTATTTATCTTAATTTTAACACTAGCCAAACCAAGTTTGATGTAAAATAAAATCAGCAAGAATTTCATCATCATAATAAAAATAATACTTAGGTAGTATATCAACCTAAATTATTTTTTAGTCTTAAAATTAGAGGAAAAATTATAGGAAAATAAAATCAATATCACTAAAAATGTACTTTTTTGTCTAAAATAGTTTATGAATTATTTTTAGGTATAACGATTTTTTAGGATCACGTCGAAAAACAACAAAAACTTGCTTAATTTTTGATTAATATATTTCTATTAACTTTTAAACATCAAGTTAATTGATCTTCCTCTTGTCTTGGCGAGCACATATGTCATATTTCAAAATCGGTCAAAAATTGTATGTTTGTAGAAAAAGACTTATAAACTTTCATCTTTATATGTGTAGTTTATTTAAATTTACATCTATAGAGTAAGATATTCAGTAAAATTTTCTGTAAATGTTTTACAGCCTACAACTTCTAAATTTAGAGCCGAAGCAATCAAATCATAACCATAATTTCCGGAGTTTTACTAAAATATTTTTCCTAATACAAACCTTATATTTTATTTAAGAGTTTTTCGAAAATATACACCACGAAATTTATCCGTAAGAAAATTCTTTACGAAACTTGAAGAGGTTTCATGAAAACAATTCTTTCACTTTAAATCACATTTTGAAGATTAATAGCATATTAGAGTATTTAAAACAGAACTGTTTACTTTCAATGAGATAACATAAATAATGGCCAAAAATTTGATTCAGTTTATGACAACATTTCAGATAATTTTTAACCACACAATATAATCTGATTGCATTTCTAAAATAATATTTCATTTGATTTTGAGTTTATTATCGAGTATTTAAAAATATATGAAACAATTCATCCATCAATAACTCATCTTAAAATTTTTATTCGTCACACAAAAGATCTGCCATAACTTCCCTCATACGTTTTGTCCTAAGACAGACATCTCATTTGTAACCACAAATTCTTTTAAAACAGCGTCACCATCCTTTTTCTCCTTTAAAATTCAAAAGCCTGTTATTCTATTACTTCCTCTCTTCTTTATTTTTTATTCAAAATCAGCCGATTCATTGCTCACCCCGAACAAGCCACTTAATTCTATTCTCCTTTATTCCGTCATCAATCATGTTGTAGTTGCGCACTACACCTGTCTATTCTCTATCTGATAATCCTCCTGGATGCATAACTTTTTCATCGATGCCAGAAGTCTTTGTTCGCACAGTATCGCAAATTGTTACACACAATGCATTCGCTTGAGACATTTCGGATACAAAAATCCTACCTTTTCTTCTTTGCTTCGAACGCCAAAAAACACGGGAAGCTTCGTAAGCCGATTTGAATGATGTTTGTTCCACGGCAGGAAAGAGAGAGTGGTGGAGACGAGAAGCTCTCTCTGAGAAACAATTCCCTTCACAGATATTTAAGCACTGAGTATGCGAAAGAAGAGATTTTTTTTTTATTGTCGACTGCGCTATTTTGTTTAGAAAAAGGTTCGATAGTCTCATGAGACAAGTTGAGACATTTTCGTATTAGTTTCATATTTTTATAAACAAACTCCGCTTTGAATAATTTATCTCAACTCCATTTTGAATATTCTGAATATTGAAATATTCCTTAAGTTTAGTAAAAATGGGACATGTTCAGAAATCGTTTGTGCTTGACTTTTAAATTTTATATTTTTAGCTTGGCATTATACACGAAATTAAAAATTATTGATTTATCTTAACACTTGACAGAATTTATTTCCGCTGTAATTTAAGCTCCCATATATTTATTTTACTTGCCTTTGTTTTGAGAAATTAATTATGTGTTAATCCATACAATTAAGACAAAAACAACTAATATTTTTGTGAACTATGATCCAAATTATTTAATAGAATTTCTCTGCATTTTACTTGCAAATACCATAAAACTGAAAAATAATTTTAGAGAATATTTTGTGACATCAAATAGTGCATTTTTAATTAATTAAAAACTAACTTAACATACACTACGCAAATAAATAATATAATGGTGCTCAAGATAATGGAAAATAACAATAAGAGTGGCTTATAAATGGCTGATGAATTAATTAAATAAATTTATTTACTCTTTTTTATTCTCTAAATTTTGTCGATAATATTTCGAAGGGCTGCAACATATTTTTTAGAAATAAAATTGAAAAAAGATAAATTATTGCAAATTTCACTCACAAATACTGAAATATAAAAAGATTTTAATGCAACATTCGATAGAATTAAATTAAATGGTTAATTTTTCATTGAATAGTTATTTTGTAATCAATTAAATAGTCCGTTTCCATTTATTAAAAAAATGAAGAAAAGAATGATTTTAAATAATTTCACTATGTCGATCAGCTAGATAAAAATATTGCGTACCATTCACATGCAAGCTTTTCTAACGTAACAAACGTTAAATAAGCAATATCATCTAATCATTACTCCA
This sequence comes from Argiope bruennichi, assembly GCF_947563725.1. Taxonomy (NCBI): domain Eukaryota; kingdom Metazoa; phylum Arthropoda; class Arachnida; order Araneae; family Araneidae; genus Argiope; species Argiope bruennichi. Next base: position 79,718,189 of record NC_079157.1, on the reverse strand, counting down.
ATTTGTAATACAAAATGAAAAAAATTAATTGAGAAATAGTGAGAAAAATTTCTCCAAATAAAAATGCTTTAACTATATGAAATGCACTAAAGTATTGTCAGTTATGTGTATTTAAACCCTTTTGTGACAATTTTTGCATAGAACGATATTTTTTGAAAAATTAATTTTTTAGCAAATATTATAACTATTTTATTTTTCAAACACTCCAATAGCTTCAAATACTTTTCAACTTTCTAAATTTAACAATTGTAAGATTAATAAGTTTAAAAATATTAAAATATCAAAATTTAGCAAAAAATGAGCAATAAGTTTTGGTTATGTTTTATTATAATCTAAAACTAGTTTTTAAATATTGGAAATAATACATTCATACAGTAACTTAATATCGTTCACATATTGATTTAATTCAATTTAACTAATTCTCACAAATATAAATTACCGATTATTCATCATTTATTTATTATAATTGTCAGTCTCAAGAACGGAAAAATCCTAACATCCAGGGATATAGAAAAGAACTTTCTATATAATAGAAACAGATAAAGCGTGGATATTGCAATCCCGAGGACAGAACCCGCGATGTTAGGGTCCGTAGATGCGTAACATAACCACTAGACAAAAATGATCACCTTGATCCGGAGGCAGTTAACTGACTTATGAAGCTACCTCCACATAATAAATAATTTAATGGATTTTTAATCAATTTTAATGTGGTGTTATGGGCATCAGTTGTTCACTTAAATTTTCTATTCTTTTTCAACAGCAAGAAACGAACGCCTATATGTAGTATACGTTATGAAAGTAGTGTATTCATTTGGATTCTTTTATGGTTATTATCTTCTGAAAATTAATTAATCATTTGTCTCTAATATATTCGCTTCATAATGGAGTTTACAGGTTCCTATATTCAACTTGCATGACCTTGTTCTCGCTTGTTTTGTCTCACTTCAAACGTCTGATGAAGAAATGAGAAAATACTTCAATAAATTAATGGTCTGAAAAATCCATCTGCATTTTCAAATAAAAAAAATAATCTTCATTATTCAGAAAATTTTATTGCTTTAACTAGGCACAGTTATATAATAAATATATCAGGATTAAAATCTATTTGTTGTGTGAAATTAATCTTTTGAATAGTAAATAGAACTATTCGATTAATATTGAACTGCTTCCTTAATACTTTGTTTTCATTCATGCGCAGGCAACGTGAACTCGGTGAGCTTGTCCATCCTGGAGAACTGCCTGTTCGTCGTGTGCCTCGACGACGGGACGAGGTCGGTGCCCAGTTACTCCACCATCCGTAAAGATTCCACCACCCTGGAATTGACCACCATGGCTGGTCATGTGCTTCACGGTAGTGGCACGGACGCAGGCACCGCCAACAGGTGGTACGATAAATTCCTTCAGGTAAGAAAATGCAGTCTCCTGTCCAATTGGAATACAAAAGATTATAATCCCTGATCCCAAAATCTTTCCATATTTTTTAGAATTAATCAATTTATCAGTATAATGAAAACGTATAGGAAAAAAATTTTTTTAAATACGGAACACTGAGTTATTAACAACAGGGAACCGAAACAAAAACAAAAAAATGCCCATCTATCATGATTCTTCTCAAACACTCATATTTTTCTACATACACAAAAAAGAATTCACTTTTTACTTCCTCACATATGTATACAAAGGAAAATCGTCAAAAATTTCGAATCGTAGTTTTGAATTTGTAATCGTCAAAAATATCGACTTCTATATCTTAATGAGTTCTATAAGTTTCAGACCTTTCCGAATCAGAAAAAAAGGTCTTTTTTGCTTCAATTTATCTGTTTGTGAATATGTTAATTAAAAAACACACTGGAATAGAACAATGAAATTTGGTATGCTTTTAATCAAAATATATAGATTTCTATCAAAATTTTGGCAAAATCCGTATAAATTAAATCTACCTGTCCATCTCTTCGAATAGATGTGAACACTATAACCCATAAATATTAAGAGCTATATGGATAAAATTTGGTTATAGCTTTATTACCATAGTAATAGACGTGCTGTCAGAGAGGGAGTATTTATTTGTTGGTATGTATATTCTCGTATACATAAATGCGATATTTCAAAAACGGAATAAATGAAAGGTATGCAACGTTGTGGCCAAAATTATACCTCTATGTCAAACTTTTGATCCAGTCAGTAGAAAAAGAAGGAATCCAAAACGCATATTCAGCTTTCTTCATTACGCTACTCAGCACAAAACACATTATAGTGCGTTACTACTTAAGGGAAGATGGGCGCTGAAGCTTCCAAATTGTTTTGATCTTCGAGAGTTCGCTGCTTCCCTCTATGGACTATCCCATTCGTTATAGCTTCAAGGCCTGCTGAAAAGGATAAAAAAAGAAAGACTGAAGGTGTTATATTATTTAAGTGCACGACAAAGTCAAGAAGTCACACTGGCTAAAGAATGGACTTGTCAAGGCTATAGACTCAATAGCTTACTCAAGATTCAACTCATTTTAAGTTCAAAGTTCATAGGTAAATGGAGAGTCAATCTCTGTCAATTATTCCTAGTTTAAGAAACTGAAGCTTTTCCAAGATTTTTTATGTGAAAGACAAATTAAATATATTTAGTCAGTAAGGCAGCTCATCTAATCAACAACAAGATCCATATTTTTAAATTAGCCGTCTTTAACGACTAGTTGTTTCTCCGTATTAATGGCAATCAGAAATTTCCATTAAATATTTAGTGTGATTTCGTCCTTCTCAGCAAAATATTTTCAGACTTCAAGTTTTCATAGATATATAACTCATACTATTTTAGAAGCCTTACATATTTCATTATGCATTTAATTAATATTCTGTCTAAATATTTTTACATCGAATTATATCATAAGAAAGAGCAGCAGTGTTTTATAACAAGCGCACTTTAAAAATTTTCCCCGTTGCTTGATATTAAAGTTAAACTTTAATTGTAAATACAATAAAATTTCAAAAAAAAATTTTAATTATGTCTTGTACCAAAATCTACTCAGCATTGAAAAATACGGCGAGTGTTAATGTTTTCATCACAGCAAGAAAAAAAAACAGGATGAAATATAAATAAAAACAATGAAAACAATTTAAGTTTTACTACAAAAATGAAATATATTGCTGTAAAATACGTTAAAAATAATTTTAATTTTATTAAAGATATAAAAATTATAAGGCAAAAAGGATATCATTGGAAAGATCAATTTTTAATTTTAGAATTATTTAAAAATATTTTTTCTGCTGCAATATTTTTGGAAATTATCGCTATAAAACGTCGTTTATTATTTAAACGTTTATTTATTTAAAATTCTTATTAAAATTTCAGAAAACTCGCTCTAAGGCGCATATTCACATCCTCCAAAATATATATGTGCCAAGATTGGTAGCTCTAGGCCAAATGGGCTGACTATAAAGCGGCAACACACAATTTATATTTATTATAAGTAGATAAAAAGCGACACATCGGCAAGTTTCTATTTTTCAAATGAGCATTAGCTCTACTCTTGGCGCACAACTCATCATAAACATCTTGATTAAAATCATCTTAGAATATATAAAACATTCAAATATATTAGGAAAAATTGAGAGAAAACAAAATAACATCAATTTATTAATACAAACAAACAGCCAGCTTAAAATGAACAACATAATTTCAAAACAAGGGAATTAATATAAATATAAAATCACATACTTCAAAACACAATGTTTTATATAATCCAAAAGGCGTGGAAAAGAAGAAAGTAAACAAAGAATATTTTATTTAATTCAATTATAATAATACTCTGGAAAATGGAAAATAATTCGAATAGCTGATAAACATAAATAAAATATCAAGAATAAAGACAAAGGTATGTAATCAAATACCTAATTTCAAAATATGGAATATCTCTAATGGTACAAACATATAATATTTTAGTTAGGTGGAAGGTTAATGAAAATCCATTATAAATACATTTAGGAGACCAGGGAATAATGAGTAAAATATTTGTTTCCGCTTCTGAGCTAAAGGTGAGCTAAATAAAGGGGGAAATACAGTTCATTTTATCAAGATGCATGAATGTGTTGGCATTTATTTCACAAAAGGATGTCTCATGTTAAGTTATAATTCAACTGTAGAGAACCGTTATTAGAGATTTGCATCTCTATTACTCGAGACAATTTTGGCTCTGCGCAAATATTCTTGTTTTTTTTTTTTTTAATTGTTTAAGAAATAAACAGATTGGCTCGTTGATTGTCATATTGTGATTCAGGGGTGAATTTGAAACAATACAAACGATGATTTTACAAATTAAAATAATCGTACTACATAACATCGAAATATATTAAATTATACATAAGCCTTTTCTAAGTGTATCTGAATATATCTAAATCAAATTAAAAAATGATCTAATTAAAAAATAATCTAATTAATCTGAATGCATATACTCAAATTTAAAAATGATCTATAAAAGTACAGAAATAAAAAATGATTTTAGAGCAATTTGACAATAAAGATTTATTTTTAATATTTAAATATTTAATATTTATTTATTTTTATTTGATATTTAATATTTATTATGCATCATTATAAAATAAAAATGATGAATTTTAATTAAGTAATTGATTTCATACATTGCACAATAGTAAAGTCCTCGAAGGAATTAAGAATTTTAAAATATATTCATTCATTATTTAAAATTATTCATCCGAGCACAAGGTAACGACTATCTAAATAACGAAAACAATTCAGAAATGAAATGTCTATCCCAGCTTTTGCTTTTTACTTCGATTAATCAAAACAAATTCGTAATTTGAGCGATATTTTAACATTATATCAATAGAAAATTTAAAGAACAAGAGAAAATGGCGAATTATAAATGAATTCGAATTTAAAACATTCGAATCCGCGTAGTTTCACTACATCACGAAATTCCGTTGAGGTGTGTTTGCATTTATTGAAGAATTATGTCAGAAAAAAAAATACTTGTACAAGAATAAAACGATTTCCAACCAGTGAATGATCGTCGGTTGCTTTTGGAACTTTCTTATCAAATTTCATACTACGGATAAATGGTAGAATATTCTGAAATTCTAAACTCAGAATTTAAATTACAGATTTTACTAGTTTTATTTTCACACTGAAATAAAACGGTGCTTCTTCTAATTCATTCAATTTTGTACTTGAAAGTGGTCAGAAAATTAGAGATTTCGGTTTTATCGAGTGACACACCGAGTTAAACTACTGCTATTTCTTGCTGTCAATAGTAATTTTTTTCATTTCATACATCTATTATTATTTTCCTTCGTTACTTAATAAAGATTTGTGAAATCAACTAAGAAAAATTCATTTCAAGGTGGAAAATTTTATTTGATTTTTTTTTCTCAATTAGCTCTTTTTTAATTTTTTCATTGTAATCCTTTCTAAAGCTATGGTAAATATATTTACCACAACATTCACCAACTCTTGCACACAATTTTGTAGCTTGCCTTATGTTCTCATCATACTTTCAAATGGAAGAAAATTCTAGATATTTTATTTTCATATCCGACATTATAATGAAACATAATAAATTGTTAATTGAAAAGATCAATTAACAAATCAAATTAATTGTATCTATTTAGTCACTTTTGTAGAAAATAGGATAGCCTTCTAGCGACGATAGAAAGAAATAAGTAGTCTACCGTTAGCCATAGGAAATGCAGCATTGTTAGGATTTGTCTAAATTGTTTTATGTGTTAATTGTGTTGTATGTATATTTGAGAATTTAGCTCAATAGGTTTTAAATGTAATTTTATTTGAGCTAACCAACCTCTGTCGTTTTTAAATCATTCTGCCACACTTTCTAATTAATCTCAATCTCAAAAACATTTCAAAATACTCGTTCTAGTAAAAAAAAATGACTCGTTAAAGATTAAATGAAAGTTATGATATTTTATAAAAAAAAATCGTACCATTTTTATGATTTGTTAGGGAAAAAATTTACTTATATACTAAACCTTTATGAAACTTCTTGGTTTCATTTTTTTCTTTCTCAAATCCGACTCATAGATTTGAAGCAGGAATACATAAAGCATGAAAAATAATTTGAATCCAATTTTAATTTAAAATAAAATCAAATAGGCTCTGTTTATAGAATATACCAAGAACATATCTAATGTGTATGAATCCCTAAAGGACTTAAAAAACTTGTCAAACAAATCCCTTTAAATTTACTTTTATAATTCATAAAATATAAGTAATGCATGTACAGTGCAAATCTTATAAAAAAGTTATGTACAAAGGGTTTCATTTCAAGCCAAGAGGGAAACTTTCAAAAAGCATTTGAAATACAAAAAAAGGAAAAAATGCCTTTTAAAAGAAGAAAACATCTAAAAAATGAAAAAGAACGAAAATAGAAGAATACAAACATCGTATTAAAAATTCTTCTTTCTTGTCTAAATTAAAAGTCACGGAAAAAATAACATCTGCATAATATCTTGGCTTCAACAAACACCTACGATATGTATTTTTTTTTTTTTTTTTTTTTTTTTTCAAAATAGTCATCTCCTCCTATGATTCTACTTTCAATTTTTCACTCTTCTATAACTGAAAGCATATGTCCGTAAAACTAAATTATACCTTTTTGATTAACGAGTTTCGTCTCCGTATCTTTTTTTCCTCGTTATTTTATGAAGATAAAAAAAACTATGAGGAGAGGTTCAGGATCTCCTATCTTGTTTTCCTCTCACACTGAAAAGGAAAGGGGGGGGGAGAGGATTCTCGATTTTTTTGAAAAGGATGATAATCAAAATAAATAATACATCTTTTTTGTAAAGAAAAAAAATGAAGCGAGCGTATAGATATTGATATTTAATTTTTTTAAGAAAAAAGTTTTGTTTTTGTTTTTACTCATTTTTAACCGTGCAAGTTGTCAAAGAAAAAAAATATTATTTTGAAGAAGGAGCTTATAAATTGAATAAAGTTTGCTTAAATTCACTTAAAGAGCCAGTGTTAAAGGCAAGGGCTGTTTACTGTCAGTTTTTGAGATGAATTCAGTTTGCTAAAGCAATTATATGGGAAGAATAGATGCCAGGATGGTTCCTGTTAGAACTTACTCATCATCAGCTATGAAGGATTCACTTCCATTATGGCATATAAATCTCAAGTAAAGCCATTCATTTAAATTTTTTGTATAACGAGAAAAGGTTGTCAATTAATCTTCATATTTTAAGGATAGGTGGAAGTAAGATAAGTTTGCATACAGAAATTATGATATTGGATCACCTCTGAGTATTTTTTCACTGGCAATCTTATCATTTCACCTATTTTATTTCTTTTTTTTAATAATATACGAGCAACTCCAAGCATGATTTAATATCTTTTTCAAGAGTAGATATTTTACTATTCAAAGTTTTAATATCAAAAATTAAATTTTTCAAGAATGGAAAAAATAATAGTCATATGGAAAAAATAGTTTATAAATATGCTGTACTAATTAACATTTCTTATCCGCACATTAAAAAATTTAAAGGTAAACCCTGTATAAGGCATACCACTATCATGGAAATTCAGCAATTATAAAATTCATCATTTCTAGTCGTTTCTGTTTGATTCTATCATTAAATTTATTCAGCTGATAATATTAAGCATTAAAAGTTCATGTCTTAAATATCTATTCAATTCAATGTTTCAAATAACTTTGAATCCCAATCAGACTGACAACGTGATCTTTCGTTATCAGACTGATAACAAAAGAATATTTGTTTGTTAAGTGCTTTGGAAAGACTCCCATGTTTTGCCCTATTTCGTAATAAATAATAATTTTATCCATCTCTCTTCAAAGTTCATTTAAAAAATTGCTTTTTTTTTTACATTTCTAAAAGCTCTCTCAGATAGTAGCGCTCCGAAAGGACTAATTTCTGCGGTACCAAAATGAAGTAAGTATAAAGTTTGAAGTAGTATTTACTGTTCTACTTCAATATGTAAAGAGTTCCGAATTCTGCAGTTAGTGAGATATATAAACCTCTTTACTTTGTCGCCATCAATTTCGAGTACTGAACAGATGCAATCTGGAAATCAATATCGAAACTGTTTTCATATTAATGTAATTTCACCTTTTAAAAAGAATTCTTTTTATTAAATCTCTTTCACTTTCTATGAAAATGAGAAAGAAGAAAATAGATTTCAAACTCAAGATTATTATTTGATTTCTTTTTCTTCCTCCAGCGCTTTTTAAATTAGAAGCTGAAACTCTTAACTAATTTTTTTATGTTGAAATTTGATTATTATTATTATTATAAATGCTTATTCACATATATAAGATATTTAGTCAATATTTAAGTGAAATTAAATAAAAATGGTATAATCAATTTTATCAAAAGAAAATGTGCAATGCTTACCAATATATTAAAGCCTGTGAACGCACACTTATACAATAAAATTCATATATAAACAATAACTTTTGGCGAGAAAACAGACATCGTTTTGGTGAATAATTATGAAATTTTTTTATCAACCCTTTTTCAACAACTAACGAAATAAATTCAAAGTAGAATTTAATCCAGTAATAATTTTAAAATGTGAGGATGACATTTATATCTTATTAGTTTAAGGGTTAAGGGTTAAAGCATCTTCATCTGATATTGTACAATCATTTTCTTACTTTCCATTCTTTTCTGCTTTCTACAGAAAATAAAATAAAAATGTGATTAAAAAATAGTTTTTTAATTTTCGATTTAGAAAAAGTAGAGTTTTAAAAAATGATTGCAGATGAAATCCTTTACTTTCGCCTATTAAAAAAATGAATACCCTGGTAGTCATACGGCTATTTTCTATGTATACGGTTGGCAATAAAAATTGCTTGCAGTTCAAGTATATTAAAAACAATTTATAGTGTAACTGAATATATTGAAACAAAAATGTTTGGATTTTCCAATCAACTTTACATTTTAAGCCCAAAATCATAATAAATTTGTATCAATTTTGATTCTAAAATCTGAAAGCTTTCATAAGTTTTTTATGTTTCGACAAGCAGAATTTTCTATATTATTATACAATTTTGTAAATAATAATCATCTAAAGATACAAAATTTTCCCTAGTTTTTATTTTTTTTAGTCTTTTATTTGTTTTCAACATTTATCTTTTATGTACTTCTCTGGCAGCATGCATGTTAATTTTCTCCCTGTAAAAGAAGGACAAAGAGAATTTTGAAGTTTATGAGGAAAATATTTTTGAATTGTAATTCCATGGTGTTATCATCAATACTCAGAAAAAGTCTCTCAGTTTTTATACTTGGAGCTTTAAAATATGAAGTCTTTAAAGTGGTTGGGGACAAAAAATAATAAACTTTTTTTAAAATAAATTATCAACAGTTGGAAATTATTATTTAACTTTGAAGATTGTTTAAATCTTACTTAATTATCTGAAATATTTTGAAAAATGTGGCTTTTTTCTCTTTACGTGGCGTTTATTTATATACAGAGATATGCGAGAAATGTTTTAAATGATATATTTTTTTAATATAAACAAAAGCAGGGAACTCAAGCAAAACAAAATGAAGAAATTATAAATTCTAACTTTTTATTCGATTCTCTAATTTTATCAATCATATATAATAATAATTTTTGACACTTTAAAACCTACAATGAAAAAATCCCACCATTTTTTAACTAAACTTGACACAGTCATAGTTCTTTAACCTAAATAAGGGTGAAATACAAATTTATTTCAAGGAACAATATGAAAAAGTAACACAACGATTCTTAATTACAATTTGCAAACGATCTCTTATAAGTTCTCATGGTTCCGAATTTATCGGTAAAATCATCTAAAATAGAGATTTTCTAAATTTCATATACAGATCAGTTTTAAAAAAATACATAAGTAAGTTTCTTGTAAATAAGCATCCGTTCTTCCTATAAAGTCTATCTTCCAATTTATCCAACTAAATTTCACTGCATATTATAGAATCTATTAATAATTTCACTGAGGAAAACTTATTCTTTTTTTTTCAGGCCGTCATAACAAGAGACGGAGTTGTGGGATTCGTGGTGGAACACTCCGCTTCGGAGGGAATCACGGTCCTCCGATTCTGCGAAGAATTTCTGCAGGCAATGTAAGTTTTATTATCTTATATGGGCTTTCCAGAGCAACTTCTCAAGCCGGCACATGGACAGGCGTTCTTTTGCTATCTACTTCATTAAATACAAACCTTGTATGAAATAGAGTAAAAATTTTTAAATAGTAAATGAAAACGCTGAGATTTTAAAGACTTTGAAAGAATCGGAATACCGAGTGTTCTTTATGGATTCAATTTGTCCCCTCTTACTCTTACATCCGGCTCTGTATCTCTGAGAGTTTTTAAGAGAAATTGCTCAAAGCAATTCTGGATGTCTTAAGACATCACCATCTTATATATATACAGATAAAAGAGTGTGTGAAAAAAAATTTAAAAATACAATTTTTATAAGTAACAAGAAAATAATCTGTAGTATAATTTTATTTTAATTATAAATTATTCAAAAATGCATCATAATATTAATTAATTATTAATGGAATATCTGTAACTACAACTTTGAAATTACAAAAAGTTATTCTTGATAATTTTACTGTATCTTATCTAATGAATTATATAAAATGTTTTAAGACTTCTAAGTACATCCATATATAATATTAAATTTAGAAACTACTTTTGGTCAATGCTTTGCATTTGAATGAATATGCTTATCAATATAAATAAAACGAAAATTTTCTAAATTTTGTTAATCTATGCATATAACAAATCAAAGTTATAAAGAATCAATCCTTTGGTTCTGACAGTTCCTTGTCGTATTTCGAAAAAGGTAAAACGTGTTAACAACATTCCAAGAGTTTTGTAAATTACTTAGGTTAATAATAAAGAGTTTTATCGATCTGCTGATGCAAATAACATATTTTCTCAAGATCTGGACATCTGAAAATACGCATCATATTACTGAATCCACGGATCATAAAAAGTGAAAATTATTGTTACATCTTGCCTTATTTGGTTTACTACTGCTTGCACCAGGATTATTTGCTACAAAACTGGTTAATACTGTATATGTTAATTTTGGTTAATTTTGTACTAATTCATGCAATGAAAAATTCTGGGATTATAAACAGAATTTTTACCATCTTTAACAATCACACATCATTTAATTTATCTAGGTTCAATGAATTGATCCTTCATTCATATTGGTTGTAAGCATTTACTTTGAATTTTTAATATACATTATTATATATATTATTAATATATAATATTAATATATTATTAACTAATTTATTCTACAAGTACAAAAAATAAAATCGAGATAAAGAGAAAGAAAAATTCAGCAGTCTTCTCAATTTCGGCCATAATTGTATCCACTCCTTCCACTCTATATGCAATACCTCACACACAATTTGATTCCTAATATGATGATTCTGAAAGACTGCATGGAAAATTAAATTCTCTAAATACAATGTTATAGATGCTTCCTTCCTTTCCCCTTCCCCCTCTATCTGAATCTGGTAATGAGAGTTGTTTTCTATTGAAACAGATTTATTTGAAACCAAAGATCAGACATTTTAATTTAAAGATTTAATTAGTTTGAAGTACTCCTTTCTTGTTTTCTTTTACTTAGAATGTACTTTTATTTGCTGCAAATTTTCTTTTCGAGACCATTATGATTTCCTTTGCTGCAAGTATGTTTTGCTTCCTTAAGATTATTTTAGTCTGCTTTTAAGTTCAGAATCAAATTACTTAACTCTGTTATTTTGACTTTCTTTTCTAGATTATTTTATGTTCTGTTTTTTACTAGGCGCTTGTTTTCAGTGTGTAAGTTTTGCCTCGCACAGAAAGGATTTGTGTTCCCGATTAATAAGGTATTTTGATTTTATGCTTTTTTTTAAAGTTGCTCTTGATTATATGTTATTCATTAAAAAGCATTTTTGCCGGTGAATTAAGAAAACATAGTTATCTTTTCCTTTAATTAATATGGCGAACAAATGCTTCAGCAAATTCGGAATTTATTTTATTTTTGCTTGAAACATGTTTCTTTGGATTTAGCTTTACTAAAATTAAAAGAATACTAGACTCATTTACAAGTATATAAAGTGACGTATGCATATTTGAAATTAGTATTACTTAATCTAGTTTGATGTTATTTATAGTGTTCGTAAGCTGTTATTATTTTAGCATAAAATAAATTAGTCTGCACAGAGTATTCCTGTAACTGTAATTAACAAATTAACGTCATATTTTGCGTGCGTGTCATTCAAAGTATGCTCTCGTTGATACTGTAATAAAGGAATTTGTTCTAAACTTTTCTAATGGCGAACCCTTTTCGCAAAAATAATTCAGACAATTTCATAAAAATATTGAATAGAAAATTCTCCTAAACATTTTAATTATTTTTATTTAAAAAGTGGTTCAAACTAATTTAATAACAAAAATGTTTTTTCAATCTGTATGCACATAGAAAATTCTTCGGTATTGTACGCCAACGCAAAAAAAAATAAAGTCTTATTTTGATTTAAAACCTTTGATGTAAGAGATGACATATATCTACATATTGGTTTGTAAAATTTGTTGCTCAAATACTTTTCTAATGATTAGAGAATAATTAATTACTTGCTTCCTGCTGCCTACCCAATACTTTCCCTTAACCGAATTCACATGTTTTCTAATACTGAGGATACTAAAGAGTGTAGTGTATTATATAACAACTGTAGAATTAATGAAACCAAAAGTTGCAATAAAACTACCAGTGGTATTTATCATGAACGATTATCTAGAATCAATAGATAAACACGAAGTTCATCACCTTCATTTGGTACATACTAATAATAATCAGCATATAAGCAATACAATATAAGGTGTTCAAACCGCTAGTATAATTTTCAAGAAACAAAGGTGTTTTTCGTTATTGTTTTCATCTATATTGTTACGAACTTGTAATTTTGCTTCCCTGCGTAGTCACTTTCATGGCAAGTAAGAGAGTTTGACAGATAGCTTTAAGGGATGCTGAATGCATGCCAAATCCCCGCTGTCTTTAGGGACAGACTTGGTGACCATTTGACATACTGACGTCAATTTTGGTGACAAAATTGAAGGTTCCAGAAACTACAAGAATCTTAGTGATTCATCCATTAATACTCGAGTTTCGGCTCTCTTTCTAAAAATTTATTAGCCCTGTCGAGGAAACTATAAAAAGCCAGGAAACAAAACTTAAGCTCAATCAGTTGAGCTCAGTTCTCCCTGAACACTCTGTGCTGTTACCGCTATTTATTACCGAATAGTTACTTGTGTACTACTGTTTATTGCAAATGCTATTTTTTTTCCACGCTTTGTTTATATTTTGCTACTTTGAATTCGTGCTTCCAAATAAAATAAAATAGTAAGTAATAATAATAGATTGAAGCTACCGTTATTGAGTCTGCTGGATTTTTCACCGGATGGATTGCAGAGATTTTCCGTAACAATACATATATTTATAAATTCTCCTTCTGTTGGAAGAATTTTTAACTAATTAATCTTTTTTTTTTTGTTACTTAACCATTGAGTTTGTATTTCGAACAGTATGTGTATAAATTCTCTATCGATACACATTTTATTTGGAATGTCAGAATAACAAACAGCTCAAATTAGAATGCACCAACTTCAGAATGAAACATTTATTTTATGTTCGTCGCTCATTTAAAAATAGTGAGAACGAAACTATTTCAAACTCTATTATAATAATGTATCCATAATGTAATATTAATTTCATTTGAAAACTCAAAATTCTCATATCATAAATAAACACTGAATCTAGATACTTATGCACGTTCGTCTGCGCTCTGAAAATATATATTATGAAACAGACCACCTAATAATGCACCCATTTCTACGAAAAAGTTACATCATAACTTTTTCAGGTAAAATAAATATAGATTCAATTCCAAAAATAAGCTTTACTCGAAATCCTCAACTAAATAGACATATTTATCACCTCTTCTGGAATAAATAAGTGATATCTTAAATTTTAAAATAATAATATTTGCCATTATTATACGAGATAAATAATAATGTAATTTATGATTATATATTTGTGATTTCCAAGCACGAATAGTATATAAGATAGATATTAAAAAACGAATAATGTGTACATTTAGTAACAAATGGCTACAGTTTTGTCCAGCATGAATCTTCGTATTTCTGAGCATTAAATACTGTACTTATATTCGCAGGAAATGAATAAAAGTTATCTAAATTTGATGCCTCAATATTATGAAGATATAACATGAAATGATCTGAATATATATCAAAAAATACGATGTATATCTTTGTATGAAAAAATAGACAAGCCTTAAAAAAAGCTCTAAATCTTTTTCTCAAGCAAAATATATATTTTTTTTTCAGAAAGGCCTTTTTTTTTCTATTTAGTCTAAAATAAATAGCTCATTTATCCTATTTTCATGGTATGATATAAATATATATATTTATAGTGATCTTTTAATAGAAGTTTAAACTTTTAATGCAGATTTTAAGACGGGACAAACCATCTATTCATTTTCATCTCTTAAAAACAATCTTGACACATTATGAGGCTTCAGATAAAGTGGAAGCTATTTGTCTTAGTGAATACACAATTAAAAAAGCACCTGTCTTGGCTGTCACTTATGTAATGCATGCATTTCAAACAAGAAATAAAGTTGTGCAAAAATATATTTTATTATATCATTTTCATACTATTGAAGATGAAAGAAACACATGGTATATGGATATAAAACTCATCTGCCTCAGGAGAATGCATTAGTCATTTTATATTTAAGCGAAGGGATTTAAGCAAAATGCTTCTTTGACATGAAATACACTAAGTCTATCTGTCATTGCGATCCACTTGACATTCCCGTCAACTGCACAATCTTTTAAAATGTAGGATTGTTCCAATTAAATTTTATTGTTTCAGAAAGCTGTTAAGAGGATTTTATAACCTCTAACAATACGAAGTTTGAAATGATGCGCTCACAATTTATTAAATGAAAAAATAGAAAAAAAAAGGTAACTAAGCAAAATGAGAAAAAGAAAAAAAACCTTCTGCACAAGTTTATATGCAAAAAATTTAAGTGACTAGAAAGATTTTTAATAGATGGAAATTATCTGTAAAAGCTTCAAAAATAACTTTCTTATAGAGGTGAATTGAATTTTACTACTCTATTCTTAAACAATAGTATCATATCATATTGGCAAGTTTTGAGATACCAGAATTTCAACAACATTATCCTACATCGGTCAAAGTAACTTTTGGATGAACAGAAATACAAGATTGTCGAAATTAATCAGTAGGAAGTATCTTATTATATATATATATAAAAACTGTGCTCCACAATAAGAACCCAAATATCTTGATATAAAAAGGAATGAAAAGTTTTAGTAAAACTAAAAAAAAACAAAAAAAACATGGAATTGTATATTTTAGAAAGGGTGGTTTTTATAGGAATTCGAACCTATTCCATTACTGAACAACCGAATTATATCATGTTGATAATTTTTGTTATACCAGAATTTCAACAATACCGATAAACTCAGGACCTAATATTTATTCAAATTGGTGAATTTTCCTTCACAACTTGAGTCTTTCGACATTTATCTCAGCGAACTTTCCCAGATATATGGATTTCAGTCTCCATTTCGGTATAACTTGTCCTCCCTGCTAATCTGATTTCACCCTATGTGACTTCTGATGAGTTTTCTTAAAAGACTAACTTTGATGTACTGCAAGATTTATTACTTTTCTTTTTACATTTGCCTTTGCCTTTTTTATTATTATTTATTATTTATTCTAATATTGTTTTGTCTTTCTTTTAATAAATATCGAGAATATCTTATAAAATATTTATTATTTAAATTTCGCATCATTTGGATGAACAGAACGCTCTTCACAGCTTTCTGAATTTATGAAGTTTCATTTAAATAACTCTGAACGACAGGATTACCATTTTTATTCTTCTGGTGTTTGTAAATCTATTTTTACGACACATGCAATTGTTTTTACTTTTTATATTGCTCTGTAAAACTAAAATCAAATAGTTATTCGAAATTTTATTTATTTCAAATTGTGATATTCTAATATTATTCACTATTTCTTAAACTAAATAAGTATTACCAAAAACAGTATCAAAAAATTTAATGTTCTTTGCATGCAATGCCTTTGGATATGCTATTTTAAATAAAACAGCAACAAATGCATAATTTAAAGAGAACAATTAATTATATAATTTTCAAAATTACATTGAGGTATTCATTGCCATCTTTCGTGAGAACGAAAGAACTTGGAGTTAAACTCAAAAATGGCCAGAAAGACATTCATTCAAAAGAAAAATATTTGATAATAAATTTATTTTAAAAACTTAGACGAAGCAGATAAAAAACAAATTTTTACAATTGCTAACATAATATAAGTAAACAAAAATCGAATCTAAAGATATAAATTCAAGCATTCAAAGTATAGCAGCCAATCACACGAGAGAATCAAAATGGATTGCAACATGTATTCAATTAATATTATATAGCAACTCGCAGCTTAACTGAATTAAAGCTTTCCATTAGTCGTCTTTTAACTTCTTAGTGACGCACAGAAAGAGTATACATCCGCATTTTCTAAAAAAAACGAGGAGTTTCTATGCAGAAGAAAATAATTGTATGATTTAATAACTGAGTCTGAAATATATTTTCTTGTCCCCAAATTTTTTGATAGAAGTCTTCAAATGTGTATCAACATAATAGTCTACCTTAAGCTTTGATTCATTGATATTACAATTAAAACTTGATTACTGCAATAAAGAAAAGTAAAAAAAAAATTAGCCTTGTAATAAATTGTAAAACAAGTTACAGTTGATATAATTTGTAGTTTTTCCCTAAGATAATAAAAATTTAACAAATATAATCAACCACTTAACGGAATTTCTTAATTATACATTTTCTTACTATATTGTTTTAAAAAATTGAAAGTATTTAAAATACTAAATTAATTTTTTTAAATCAAAATAGACAAATTAAATTTTTACTTCAACACTTATTATTCGGCAATAATATGAAAGTTTTCAAATATATGAATTTTTGACTTTCAAATGCAATAATTAAAGTCAAGAAAAATCACTATGTATACATTGGATAAATGAAAATATTCAAAAATAAATTTATATTATTGCTAAAGATATTTTAATAAGTTGCAATGTTTTAGCAAAGAAACTCATTCTTAATTGCATTAAATGTGCCTTAATTTAATATTATCAACAATTCTATTCTGAAATTAACAATATTTTTACCTTCTAGTCATATTAAATCATTCGTTTTTGTTATTCGTAAACAGCTGAAATTACATTCTTCAATAAACAAAACGAAAATTATAAAAGAACTTACAATTAGGAGTAGCACATATTTTTCCAAAATGCAGCAAAGCGTAGAAATAGAACAACCATTTAATAGAAAAATAAACACATTATTCTCTTTGCCTCTTTAGAAAACGATTTCTTTGTGATAACTGAAGCCCAAAATTCATTTCTGAAAACGATTTACGAAAACAAATTTAATAATTGTTCTGTTCTGAATGCTTGATGCTTAGTTGTGAAGGCTTTGTTTGAAGATTTTACTTTCGTTGTTTATTACCTGTATTCATGTCTAAGCAAACACAATAGGGATATTTGAATTTCAATCTAAATATTCTTTTAGCTCATGAAATAAAAGGAAATGGGAGTATTTGCAATAACTTGTTATTTCCATTATCTGGTTTAGTTCTATAATACAATGAAAAAAATAAGCTGTAGGATATTAGATAGAATTTCATATTTTCGCACAAATTTTATTCATTCAAAATTGCTATGAGGTTTTATGTATAGTAGTTAGATAGAATATTTAATATTAAAGATGCATTTTGTTCCAAAAGAACAATGATATTCAAATGCTTATTTCCAATTTTTGACGACTTTTAAATTGTCTTTTTGTCTTTTGATAAAATGCAGTGAAGGAGAAATAAAGAAGACTTTCCAGTATGCTATATTTATGATATTTAAAAATTATAACTTTCTATAAAATTGAAAATTTTAATGACTATTATTTTATAAAGCTTTTTTTTTTATTGTGAGCCAGTTGCCTTTGGCGACCAACTAGTCCTCCAGAGATATTGATTATACAGTGGAACCTCATTTACTAAGCATAATTCATACCCAAATCTTATTCGTAACGCGAAATATTCGCTAATCGAAATAATTTTTTTTTTTCATAAGAATTCATGCAAAGTAGAATAATGCGTTTCATTCCAAAAAATATGCTGAAAATAATTTATAATAATGTAATTTATAATGTATGCTATTTTACAAGAAAATTGTCTAAAGTCATTGCCTTTAGCTATTTAGTCATTTGTCTTTAGCTATTTGTCTTAGCGAAACTTGAAATAAATAAGACACAGCATTAACGTTTGTAGCGCGCATAGCTACTGCCTTATTAGGGTGATGTTTCTCAATATGCAATACAAAAATTTATCAATCTTTTAGAATTTCTTTTATTTTTCACTGCAAGGTTGTTACTCTCTTGAATCTATTATTTCCTTCTCTCCTAATCAAATTTCTTACAAGTTTTTTTTTTATATCTGAGACACAGATAGCAGCTTTTTCAGTAGCTCTAACTGTATTCTTTCACCAGTTCATCAATATTTCAATATTGTTGCTCTCCAACTCTAGCCCCATAATGGCCTGAGGCATAATTTCAACGATTAATATTCCATAAGTATTTCCTCAAATCCCTCGGAATAACATTCGACAACGCTTTCCTTCCAAAACTTCCTCCATGTATATTAGTTTAGTTTGGTTTAGTTATATTAACGTCCCGTTGTAAAGCAACACTAGGGTTATTTTGGGACGGACCTCATAATTTTGAGCCGCGGTCAGATGACGTGGACGACACCTGAGCTGGCACCCCCCTCTCCACCCTCCATGTATATATAAGGTTTCTTTTCAAACAGGTGTTCAATGCAAGACAATACAACATGTGACATCACGATGTTTCCTCGCCACTCGTTCTGCAAAACATCGCCTGTTAAGCGAGTCCTCTTTTTTACAATTTTGTTTCGGTCATTGTGTGAATCGTTCATTATGAGAGGTTCCCGTTAAGTGACATTTACCTATATTTAATTCCAATGAAATCGTTCTTATATATTTTCAAATCCATGATTCCGCTCTATTGTCGACATTAAAGTATGTTATTTTGATTACCTTACTTAAGTTATGTCTATTGTGTACATGAGTTTTTCTAATTGAGACCAATCCATGACATCATAGCGCTATTAAAAACGTAAATGTGCGGTTCGCCTATCTTCTGAATTTTCTATCTTAAGATAAATGTACCTTCACCAAAGTTGAATTATTTTAGGGTGATTTCACATCATATGTAATAGTGACAATTTTTTATTGCAATCTAAAAGTTCTTTTATTACTATTTCTGGCAACCATCTAAAATTATGCAACTTTGACGAATTTTTAGACGATTGGCACGATTTTGACGAGAAACCGTAAATTAGTTTTAAATATTACAAAAATATGAATATGATACTCTTAAAGTGCACAATGCAATTATTTCATAAAATGACTTATCGCGTAATAATAAATAACGAATTTCATGCTTTAACGATTAGCATAGTGATTCCTGTCTGGCGACAATTGAATTCCATTTCTCTCTCGATTAAACTTTTATTTGAGATCAGAATCTTGATTCGTTTACATTTCCTTCCTCTGACTAAATGGAAGTTTCGATGATAAGACAAGACCTCTTCCAAGCATTTCTAATAAAATATTGCATCTCCATTAATTAATTTAGCGAAGTATTGAATTAATTACAGCTATAAAACATTCATTGAATAAGGCGAGACATTCATATAATGGCTTGTTTGGTTTGAATTTCATTATTGCTATTCGACAATAAGCAATTATAAATGTAATGTGTGTGTGTATGAATGTAATGTAATGTGTGTGTGTGTGTGTGTGTGTGTGTGTGTGTGTGTGTGTGTGTGTGTGTGTGTGTGTGTGTGTGTGTGTGTGTGTGTGTGTGTGTGTGTGTGTGTGTGTATTTAAAATTTTAATTAATTAAAAATTGACCAGAATTTTGTCGTTTTTCGGCGATAACTTCCAAAATAATTATTGTACAGAAATAAATTTTACATTGTTTGAAAATTTAAAAAAAAAATTTTTTTTGTAATTATATCGGTTCATTAGTCGTTCAGAGTTTTGCTGAATGTCGGCAATTTAAAAAAAAAAAATTCCAACAATAATTTTTAACCACAGATTACACTGTTCCCCTGAAGTTAAAACCTTTTCAATTGTTCCATCAATTAACAAATGGCGTATTTTTAGTATATTGCTGAAAGTTAATGAAAAAGGATTTGTGCTTGATATTTATTAGTTTAATAGACTTATAAAAAAGGGAAGCTCAATATTTGTAAATTTAGAAATTAGATGAACCGGATATTTAGATTTTCACTAGCGCTGTTATGGGACTGTCTTCAATAGAACGGTTCATGTTCACGATAAACAGAACTGAATTAAGACAGTTAAAATAACACGGTTTTAATGTCAAAACCATATGGCGAATTCATAAACATGGAGTTATAAAAAACAAATATAACCAGTATTCTCGGCGAACCAACTGATCGCCTGAAGTGACTAATATATATAGATATAGATATAGATAGACTGATAGATGGATAAATAGAGAGATTCTAACCCTAAATAAAATCTGAAACATATAAATATAATTCTACATCTAAATTTTCCCATGAATATGTATTGCGATGAGAAAGTTTTTATCTATATTTTACATATTGTGTTTTGCAGATCATTTTCTACCTAATATACGAGTTAGAGAATCGTATCACTAAATCAAAGGAATAAATCATCTAATTTACAGTGTATTAAATTTATGCAAATATGAACGCCATAACGAGTAAAATAAATTATAGTTTTATGTTGATGGCGCTTGAATATATATGATCGTTAATGTGTTAAAATCTTAATACCATGTATTTAAAATATTAACTTATTATATGTATTGTAAAGTTATAGAACTATTTTTGAAAAAAAAAATATTTTAAATGCCAAACACAATTTAATAAAATATCTTTTCTAAAATGAAATATTCAGTATAAAAACACTTTAAATAACTCGTGCAAATGAATTGAATTGCTTACAAAGCATATTGTATCAGCTGAAATTATAATATAATAAAAATAGATCTTGCTATTCTTATTCTTTTTCAATGCCTTAAAAAAATTTCCAACATTTTAAAAAAGTAATTTTTGACAGAAATATGCAATGAGTAATTTATTTCAAAGAAACATTTTGGAAAATAGCTATTTTTACAAATAACATCGAAAAAAATTTCTAATCCTGGATTTTTCCAAAATTCATTGTTGAATTATAAATAGCCTGCTGGGAAATGAATTGCATTGATTTGATTCTAGACAAGAAAACTGTACGCATGTGTGTACATTTGTCCTCGCTAAACTCTAAATCTAAAAAATTATAGTTGGCTCTTAATTGCGTAGATACATTCATGTCATAATATTATGTACGTAATTTCAAACTTGAAGCCAAACTTTTATTATACGAATTGAATTTTATTTTAATTTTAAATGAAAATAGAAAGGTTAATTTTTCTGCCAAGAAAACGAATACATATGATTCCTTCAAATAAATTATTGAGTGTCTCATAAAAAAATTATATTCATAATTTTTTTAAACAGTTGAATTCTTACATAGACTTTGAAGATGGCTGAAAACATGACAGTTTGAAATGTCATTCTTGATTTGTTTTCTGAATCGTCAATTCTTTTGTACAAAAATCTTGTGAGTTATCAAATAACATTATTTACATCTTTTATAGTGATAGATAGCACATTTCAATGCTAGAAGGCTTAATGTCTTTCATAGTGAAATCTAAAATCTTAGATTTCATAATTTTTTCGATAGATTATTCAGTTTGAAGGGAACCTCTTTCATTTTGAACCCTAGTTACAATTCCTTATGAAAGTCATTTTCTAGTTTTCCGAAGAAGAATTTGCACTTCTTTACCCAAACTCGTTGCAGACCATTTGAATAGATCATATTGAAAATATACGCACAGGTGATGAGAAAATATCATCAGAATTATATATATATATATATATATATATTAAAAGAGGTAATTAATTGACTGCAAAAGAAATTGCCCAACACTGTTGCGAATACCAAGTAACATCAGCAGTCTATATTCTTCACGAACGAGTGAAAGTTTGATGTAGAAAAGCTTTCAAATAGATGTCTGGTCCAAAGAAAAAGAATCTGCCTGCTTTGCATTGCAGATGCCACTAACTTTGCATTGCTAAAAAACACTTATAAAGCAGGTAGGATCAAGGGTTGGGAGGGAATCTTTCTGAGTGACTACAATGAACTTCATGCATTCAAAGGAAATCTTGCCGTAAAATGATTCCAAAATTAGGCATAGTCTACTGCTGTGAGGATAATCTTAATCAATACTAATTACCTACTTCACAAAAAAAACAATTTGTAGACAGATTTCTTGAGGACAGCTGTGCATAATTAATGGAATTCTCTCTCTATTTTCGGATTTTTATATTTTAAATCTTCTTTGAGACTCGTATTTTGAAAGATCGTGTATCCTGGTGCTTACTCTCAGTCCTTCTAAAAGTTTTTAAATGGATATGCAATAGACGTGCATGATCTTTACTTCTCATTCAAATTTCAGCATTGAAAGGCGATAAAAAGAATTTATTTCTATTGGACGGGGGGGGACATAAACTTTTCTAAAGCACTTTTCTTTTTTAAGGAATCTTGTTTTCTCAAAAAATGATAAAATGATCAATCACAATTATTAATTAGTTAATACACGCATTGTAAAAACAATATTGAATGCAATGAATAATCAAATAAGTATTTCGATGAAATATCATGTTCTTATTTATAGACAAAAATATATGATGTTCCCTAGCTTTTTGAGGTTTTTTATCATATCTATTTTTATGAGGGTTTTTTTTTATCATATGCGCCACTTAAATATGACTATGGTTTTAAATAATTTTTGTTGGTATAGCTTTAATGCAATTTCGATTTTGTAATTAGAGAAGTTTTTTTTATTTTTATTTGTAGATCATCCGAATCTTCGGAAAACAGCACAAGTGCTACCACCTCTTCTTTCCGCCTACCTACAGCTCTAACTTGGGAAATTGATGATGAAATATCTTTAGCCATACAAGAAGCAAGCAAGAAAATGAACAAGTAAGATAACACATGCCTATTAAACTCGCTCTATTAGAACTCTTACTATACTGGGATATTTCACAAATTTTTTTTAGGTTATTTTTGCAGCTTCAAATATTGACAATATTAAAAAATTTCAAAACTAATAATTCTAAATAAGTAGAAATTTCAGAAATAGTCCTTATATATTCAGAAAGATAGAATTCTACGAATATCTGTTACTGAAATTAAAATTAGAGATATTAATTAGAATTTTTTTAATTTAAGAGGGTGAATTAATGAAAATTTCCAAAATATAATGTTTCATTCCAGTTCACATCAAACTTTTAAATATATTATTATTAAATAAAGTAATGGCATCAATATATTTTTTCTAAAAAAATTATAAATATACCTTTCAGAAATTCTGTTTGTATGCTTCGTAAACGAGTTAAGTAAAAATGATTACTTTTGGTCACACTCTGAGTGATCTATGTATGGTAATGAGAAGTCTATTTTTATTGGCACAAAGAAATTTGCATCACAAGAACTTCAATGCAAATCACACTTTTCTTCACCAATTCTTTGACTTTATATTTAATTTTTAAATATGTCAAGGACTTCAGTGCATCCTTTAGTTCCTCTAGGAATACGTATCTTTCTAATAAATACAGAAACTATCTGTTACTCAGTAAAACTTTAAAATGAGGGAAAAGTGTATATTTTTGTTATTTAATAGAATTTCTTACTATTTCTGGTGTATATTGTCAATTTTATGTCAAGTATATTATCAGTAATTATTGGGTGTATTATCAGTATTATAAATGTATTGCCAGTGCTTTCATGGAATATCTCGTTATTTCCTGAATCACATTCTACGAAGTAATGATTTCATACTTTAACGATAACGTACAAGGAATGGATTAGAAAAAAAGCTTACAATATAATAAAAAAATATTTATCAACAACAGTATACAAAAAATACAAAATGAAATTAAGCGGCATACTTCCCGATCCCTTTCCTACATAATCACTAAGCCTATTTATTGAAACGCAAGACAAATTTGTTCAACTTATCTTGATAGAAATCATATACCTGCCCATTGAATTAGTTCTTGGCAGTTATTTTCTATAGCATTTTCTGCAGAGAATCTTATTCAAGATAAGCTTTCTTTCGATTTCAGAGTATGAAATACTCCCTGGATGCTAAATCTGGGCTGTATGGGAGTGTCTTCTGACTTTCCACTTGAAGTTTTCTGGCTTCCCATTCACGAGCACTGCGGGGTCTGGAATTGTCATGCAAGAGGATGACATTCTCACTCAATATACCAGGGTGTTCTTGCCATATGCTTCACGTAACTTTATCAAAATTGCACAATAACGATAGGCGGTAATGGTATGAGCACATTCCAGATACTTGATCAGGATGACACCGCATGCATACCAGAATATAGTTGCCATAACTTTACTGGCAGAGGGTGTAACTTTAAACTTCTTACTCGTTGGTGATCTTGTTTTCCCTCCATGGCAGCTCTTTTGGTTGTAGAAACGAAATAATGAAGCCTAAATTTCGCCCCCAGTAACAATGTGATCAATGAAGTGCTGCCCTCAGAATAGTAACACAGAAGAAATGTGGGATTGCATGTCATTCGTGTAGCTTTTTGCACCTTAATAACGAACGTGGTAACTAAGGGGCCCAAACTTTTGAATACTGCGGCACAACAAAAACAATAGGCTGCACGGTATTGTAACTCAGATTCATTTTTGAGGTGATTAGATGTAAAGTTACCCAACGATCATTTTTAATATTTCTTTAACTCGCACCATGTTGGTTTTGTCGTTTAAGAACATGGGAGGTCATTCGTAGCCTTATTGTAATCTTCCACGTCCTCTGTTTCTGAATGAACAGAGCTACATCATTTCACTTCATACTGTCTACTTATTGCTTCTTCGCTATAAATTTCCATGACTAGACTGTGAATTTCAGATGCGGACACATTCATTGTCCATAAGAAACGAATTACTGCTCGCACTTCCACACGATACCACTTTTCTAGATGTCAGTGGTTTTGGCGTATTTTCGAATTGTCGCTAGCTTTCCTCTCAACGGTTATCAGATAACTATAACTATCTATCTGCACACTGGATAAATAAATTCGTTCTACAATAAATATCTTTAAATGGTATTCCTCGTAAGCTTCTCTTTTTTTTTCCAGAACCATCCTCATATATAAATATAAAATAAAAATAGCGTTGCAAATCTCTACAAATGACACTTAGCTTACTAGAAAGACTATAAAATGGATCTTTATTATTTCTACAACTATTTATGTCAATGGAAATAAATCTATATTTTTCTTACAAATGAGCTAATCTTCTCTCCATGTAGGTTATGCAATGATTTAGATCTGTTTGTGCATCGTTTTACAAAATATGGAAAAGATTTCATTAAAAAACACAAGATGAGTCCCGATGCCTTCATACAAGTAGCACTCCAACTCACTTATTACAAGTAAGTTCTCAATATTTAAATTTATAAATTAATGGTTTCTTAAGGTATGATTAATTAATACCAAAATATCATAGAGCAATTTTTAAACTTTTGAATTTCTAAGATATGCACACATTGATGCCTAATCTTATTACAATCGAGCAATTTAAAAGTTGCACTGTGAGCTGCAAATGTCCATAGTCTATTTTTTCATACTTTGGTAACCTCATTATGAAATTTGCGTCGAAATGAAGAAGACAACAGTTGGCAACACTCAACAATCAAATTTTTATAACACACCAGCATGAATGCCTTTGAACCGTCAGTGAATATATTGATTACCAAGTTTATATATCATGCAGATCGAATCATCCAGCTCCAGAACGGGCTCATATGATCAATGGGATCATCAATATAGTCATTTAGTAAATACTCTCTATATTGCCTATGTATAAATTCAATGATAATGTTCTTTTTCAAACTTAAGTCACAAAAGGGATCAAGATCATGTTTGAATTTCATGTTCACAGCGAATATATTGATTACAAAGTTTCCATATCATGCAGATAGAATCATCTGTTCCAAAACGGGCTTTTATGATGAAACCAATATATTCTTTTTATAAAGACTCTCTATAATGCCTATGTATAAATTCAATATTATATGTTCTTTCAATAACAAAAGAGATCAAGATCATGTTTGATTTTCATGTTCCCGAACATATAATAAAAAAGTGTGAAACATTTTTTAAATAATATTAAAGAATCCATTTTTAGTCATTTTAGATTCCGTCTATCAAAAAGATGGCAACAATGTAAATAATATTGTGAATAGAAATAATGTTCAGATTATTAGTTCGGGTTGGTTCTTCATATTCTAATTGGAAAATCTTTAATAATATCTTAAAAAAAGAATATCTAGTTAAACTATAATGAGTAACTGTTAAGTTTCTTCAATATAGACTTTAAGTTAGCAATTATAGATGACTAAATGATATGCTAAATTTTGGATTGTATGCTAAACCCAAATGGCAACAAAAGAAATCGGGAATTTTAAGAAGTCAGAAATAATTGTTATCTTATTACTTCTGGGGTAATTTTCTAAAGGATAGTATGAGTAAAAACAAGAAATATAAATTAAAAATATTTTTTCGTTGATTTCGAATTGAATTTTCTTACTATACTCCATCGTTCGCGAATGAATATAAATTCCAAAGTGATACATCATTCCTGATAATCATTCATCGAAACTATAATATGAGCATCATTTTTTGGAAAATCAATAAATGAATCCTCCTAATTTAGTCAAATCGTTAAAATGCAATAAATTAATTTCCTGATATAATATATTTATGACTCTAGACAATATTTTGATACAATTGTATGAGTTTTTTTCTAATTCATTTCATATAAAAACGTATCCACATTAAAGTATTTATACAAAAGGAACAATAAAATAAATATTCGAAAAGTATCAAAAAGTGCGCAGTTGTTACACAAAAACAAAATCTGAACTGCCCCATTGCTTATTGTTCGATCATCTGCCATTGTTGTTCGATTTCTTCAAGGATGTTAAAATGCCACAGAAACCCATTCCAGAGGAACTCAATTCTAACACACTGCTGCGAGAACTGAAAGTGTTGGAAAATGAGGAATATGAAATCAAGTCATAGGCATCTGAAAAGTTGCGAGCGCCATCAATTATTCTTGAGGCACTCATCTCCAAAATTAGCCGTGATTTCTGTTGAGCGATACCAGACCCTGGTTCGGGGTGGCTATGGCGCTCTTATTCAGTCAATTACGGGCCTTAATGAGTGAATCCGCATTTCGGAGAGGGAGAGAAGCAACACGTGTTCCCAGCATTCATAAGTAATTGCTTTCCGGATCTGGCTTCCTGTGCCAAAGGAGGGCTGTGTTTTTGTGTGTTTGGAAGCCAGAAATTGCTTTTGATGCAATGTTGGTTGTGCGTAGGAGTTGGAGAATGCAATATTAAATTTGTTTGTTAGATAGGAAAATTATAAAAATTTCCTTCGCTCAAAAAAATAGATTAAAAATATTAATCTTATAAAATCAGTTTTGTGCTCTGTTCATACTTTGTCTCTGTATTTATCATTAATGAGCGCTGAGCTAAAAAGAATTTTTCAAATCTAAATTACCGAATAAATATGAAAACAACTAAACAACAAACAAAATAATAAACAAATGATAACTCATTTTTATACAATATTCGTCATCAAATTTAGCTTTCAATCAATAGCTAGCTTTCCTTGCAGATACTTATTTACTTTCTACCGCTTTTAAGATAAGTCATGGTATGGAAAAAAAATTCTAGCGAAAAACGTTGACTCTTGCTCATATAGTAATAATTTCAAAGACCAACATCCAGACATTACAAAATAGGCATTGTGCTACTTGAATGGATATATTAATGACATGCTTCATTGAAATCCAGCAATTCAACAAAATAAAATACTCAAAAATCTTCATTTATCTGTTAAATAATTATCGGTGAAATGAACGTAGTTAATCAATTGTAGATTTAACAATAGCAAAAAAAGCGCGATTTGAATGGTTAGATGGAACAATGAAATTAGATTGAATTTCATAACAATAAAAGTATTTTTACATATTGTGTGCTGATTTAAATTTAAAAATTTTATTAAAACTTTAGCAATAATTGTTAGGGAATTGTAAGTAATTGTTATTAAAAAAATGACTGTTATTTTTAACTTTGTTTAAAAATCATTTTTTAAGCTAATATTTTTGAAAAATATAGATCAAAAGCACTAAACCTTACTTAATTTAATTAAATTCTTGGACATTGGAAAATTGGGGACCTTATATATATTTTCAAAACACCAAATAATATCTAGTTCGAACAAAAACTTTTATGGATTTGTATAAAAGACATACAACCAACTATTCATCTTCATACATATATATGCTCTCATATAAAATCGATTCTGTGTCGAAATTAATGTGAATAAAAACTAATAAATAAATTGCATTTTTCATCATTTCTTGTTTCTAATATGATGCAGCCCTTATCGAACACAAAAATTTTCCTAAATATGTTATCGCAATAAGTAATTTAAAATTAGTTCAGCACTTTTAGAATTGGACTAGATAACCATTCTCTAAATCCCCAAATCTGAAATAAAATATAATTTATTTATAATTTCAAATTATGGTGAAATACATTGCAAAATTTAAAATATAATTTCGTTTCTAATCAGAAATATATGTAACATCTAAGCTTTATTTCTAAAAAACAGTTCCCGAGTTTAATTTAAACTTCATAAACAACGAACCCAATACAATAAATGGCAAAAATAATGAACAAATTAATTTCCCTCAAAAAAAATCATTTCATTTGCATTTTACAATCAGACAGAACTACTCTTTCTTCTTGTTATTTTCGAGGCGAAAAACCATTTTATTTACTTCCTATGATTAATACTCCCAATACCTACGCTTGATAAGAAAAATAAGCAAATGGAAAGAAAAAGCAAGAAAAATGAACTACAGACACAAAATCGTAAATTTCGTTGTAGTTCTCCCAAACTAACATACCAACAAAAAAAAACTAACTCGGGAAGAGAGAAAAAGAAGAAGAAGAAAAAAAAAGGGGGGGAGAGAAATCTGCCTACGTGATTTAAGAGCGTTTGCTTCTAAATTAAATAACATCCACAATTTTTTATCTCTTCTGCTCCTGTAACCGTTAGATTCGGAGGAGATTTCCTAATTTGCAAGCTCCTGGAGAATCTCAAAACCATCGATTACTTCCGTCCGGGATATGTGAAGAGCATGGTGCGCCATCTATTGGCGAAACGCGAGCACTCAAATCATGTATTGACATAATTTCAGGCCAGGGAATTCTTTAAGTGAGAAAAATGGTGTTGTCGTTGACTAGAGTTGTCGAGGATGACGTAAAAGAAGAATTTTATTAAATTTGCTAAAAAAGAATATTAATAATAATGATTTTGAACGTCTATTTAAAGAATTATGTTTATAAAAAATAATATAGTTCACACTCAATTATCAGATAAAAAGAAACAGATAATAATTTTGAAAAATTCGTTAGTTTAAAAATTAATTAATTATTGCTAAATAGTATGATATGGCAGTTCTTGTTCTGTGTTTAAAACTGTTCGATTGATAGAAATGTAATAAAAATAAAACGGGTCGTTCTAAACAAGAGCTGGGACAATAAATTAAAACTCGGGACTGTTCCGTTATATCTGGGATGGCAAGTCACTTTACCAATGACACAAACAATACACGAATACTGTGACGGGTTATTAAATAGTTTTTTTTTTTAATTCTTTAAAAAGCAGGTGGTGCTTTATAAGTTTAAAGAATTTCCGAATCTATTATTAAATATTATTTAGATTGTATCAGCAGAAGTTAGAAGGGTTTTTTTTTTCTATTTTGTTTAAAATTATTTTCAAATTTCATTTTTGCGTTTTTTTACATAGAATATACTGACACAAATTTTCAAAAAGTGACTTGCAATTAATTTGCACTTCAATTTATTACACCTTGTAATTTAAAATTACTTAATGATTAAATTAAAATCGATTTTAAAATTTTGGAAAGAAAAGAGGGCCCCTAAATTTGCATCGACTATGGGCCTCTAGAAGATTTAATCCGGCCGTGCAGAAACCTAAACACGGAATTTAATATCATCCAAATGGAAATATGATACAAAACTGGGTTTACGAAAGCGTATAACCCCATTCTTCTAAGTGTAATAATATGTAAATGAAGACTTTTGGAAATTGTTAAAAAGTAGAGCAATTTAATATCCTTATTAATGTTAATATGAATATAAGAAAGTATAATCATATTATCCTCCCAAAAAATTCACTGTGTCTCTGAACACTATAACAAAAAAAACCGTTATAGAACTAGAAAGGTAAAATTTGGTACATATCACCAAAATTGTGAATATCTATCAAATGTTGAACCAAACTCTTCAAGAAAATTGCTGTCAGCCGATCTGTTTATCCGAGAATATATGAATGTGATAACTCAAAAATGCAACGAACTAGTTAACTGAACTTTGATATGAGGCTTTGGCATCAAAATTATAAAGTTATAGTAAATTCCAGATCCAATCAGCCAAAGGTAAGAGATCCAAACGCATTCTAAAAAGCTTTATATCAAATATGTTTTAATGTGTAAGCATATGAGAAAAATGAAGGAAAATACTTTCTCTAGTTATCTCATACTTTGGCATGAATGTTTACTTATTGCTTTGCAGAGTCCATCGAAAATTGGTGTCCACTTACGAAAGTGCTTCGTTAAGAAGATTCTATAAAGGAAGAGTGGATAATATACGAGCAGCAACGGCTGAAGCTCTAGCATGGGTTAAAGCAATGTGTGACAGTCAGCAGGTCACTGTAAGTATGAATCCATCTGACAATATATTGAATTTCAAAATGTTTTCAGTGAGTAGACACAAAAAAGGCAAGCATAGTAAGCGAATGCACAATAATTCAATTATGTGCAACTTCATATTCCTGTTAAAAAAAAAGAGAGATTTTTGTGTATACTTTTTATGGTTATAAATAATATTGGCATAAATGCTTAATAAATAATTTGATTTTTATCTAAAAAAGTTTTTTTTTAATTTAAATCCTTGTTATCCTTCCTCGGCTATTGTTGTTGTTTAAATTGCAGTAGCTACATAATATGTTATCTTTCAACCAGCGGCAGCGTCTCCGCGAAACTCTCCCGCATATTGCCCAGTAAATATCTTATTCTCCTTCACCCACATAAAGTTATGGGCTTTGTGTAAGGCCTCGAATGCCTTGCACAGTAATTGAATAATAATTACAAAATATAGATCTTTGGAATTTCTGCTGAATCTATCGTACGAATATGTATTTTGGAAACCTTTTTACTGACCGACTGTAACCAAAATCTAACGTAGAACTAACAATTGTAGTCGCAAGATCACATACAAAATTTCATTAACTAAATCATTCAACTTATGAGTTATCGCGTTTTACACGCTTATCTCAAATCGAAAAACCATTAACCCTTTGAATTTTCAGTTCAAATTTTGATAAGAATCTAAATTTTAGACGATAAACCAGTGTGCCAACTTAGCTTTTTACGTTTTGTACTTATCAAGTCCACTTATACTGAGCAGTCAGACAGACTTCCTCTAGATGTTCAAAATTTGATAAAAATCTATGAATTTGGTCTAAATTCAACATACCAAATTTCATCTGTCTAGTTGAAAGCATTTTTAAATTATTAGACATAGAGTCATTATAACAGAGATACTGAGAGACACATAAACATGATTTCAAAAGTGTATAACTCAGGAAAATTCTGTAGCTGAATATTTCATCATTGAATACGTTTAAGAGACATTTATACTTAGTTAATTACATATGAATTTCTTCCATTATATTTTCATGCAATCAATTATTCAAAAAATATAAGAACAAAGTTTTTAAAGCGATAAATTGAAAAAGATATGAGCCCATTCGTTCTCTTTCTCATACTTTTTTGAAACAAGAAACAGATGAGCATATAAAGTTGGATATATTGATTTTTGTTTACTTGAATAATATTTGGTGAAAATAATTTGTCTGTGGAAAATTGTTTTGAAAAATACATAATTGTTCAGATTTATTTTATCGTCTTTAATATTTTTGTAAAATATGATCTTTTTTTTTTTTTCATTTGCTCAGTGTTTTATGAAATTTTTATCATTTTACTTTTCTAGGAAGAAACAAAAGTTCAGCTATTCCAGGCGTGTATAAAGAAGCAAACAGAAATACTACTTTACGTAAGTACTAAATCCCGTATTTAAAAAAAATAATTGGTAGTAATCAGTCTTGGTTTATCCAAGTTAGTAAAATGCAGAAAATCAACAATTTATTGAGCAACGTTTGTTGACCCCATCATATCGGAAAGAACGAGTTTGTTCTTTTTATTTAATAGTAGAACTCTTTGGCGACCGGCGAGTTCGCCAGGAATATTGATTATATTTAATTCCAGTTAAATCGATAAAATATATTTTCATGCTCATGAGTCATCAAATTCTCAGACATTACAGCCATGATATTTTAATTGGCTTACATATGCTATCTTCATTGTGCACATGAACCTTTCTAATGGCGACCAGTCTTATGATATGGCTATTAAGAATGTAGATATGTTATTCATCTATCCTCTAAATTTCATGAAATCGTAATTTCCTTTTTTTTATTCGTAAAACATAGATATTAAATAGAATCATCCTTCTTTAACTTTCAACAATGGCATAAAACGACGCGATAAAATATTTCATGCAGCAATGAAGAGGTTTGAATTACAGGGCAATAATGTAATCGATTGTTGAAAATTAAGCTAAAAAATGTTTAAAAAATGTCGAAGTTTAGGGAAAATTCGCACTTATATTAAATTAATATAATTACGAAGACAATTTTTTTTTTAATTTTAAAATGGTGTAAAATTTATTTTTATGTCATAACACTTTTGGAAATTATCGCGAAAAAACGTAGACAATATTAACAGGTAAATGTTTAATTGATTAGAATTCTAATTCATATTTTTTAAATCTCTTCAAGGTGCACATTCCCACCTAAAAATATATATATGCGCCCTACTTGGTAGTTGTAGATAGCTATAGAACACCAACACATACACGCATTCATCATCATTATTATTTAAGAAGGCGTATGTGAATATACAACAGAACTTATTACTGCCAAATCTTCACTTTTATAAAAACAAGGGAAATTTCATACAGTTTTTATAGAACAGTAATAATAAATGAACAAAATTTTATTAGTGTGCTATTAAACTGCTTAACTGTGTAGTGAAATACACTTCTTCGAAAAGGTGGTTAAACTACTACTTCTACTAGGTTTCAAACAGGTTACCTCTAAATGGATTTCGTTCAAAATTTGATAAAAATCTACAAAATTGGTCTAAATTTCCCATACCAAATTTCATTTGAAAGCATATTTAAATTTTTGAGCTTACAGACATTATCACAGACATAATGTGAGATACGCTGGCATCATTCCAAAAATGTATTTTTCGAACTCAGCAAAGTTCGAATATGTAGAGATTCGCCAAAATCAATCAATTTTTTGACGATTACAATACTATCTCTATTTATTTTTATTCTAATTCGACTGTATCTGGTTCGATATAAACATGCAATTTCTGGAATTTTCTCCTGTGGGCTCATTATAGGATAGTTAATGACCGAAGTTGTATACTCTGTACATAATGCACTTCGTTGCACTTTTATTTCAAAACTCATCGAGTCATGAAGCTTTGAATATATAGATGATTTTAGATTATTTCAATAGACCCCTCAAGGAAGAAAGTGGAATCACTTAGCTCTAATTTATGCGGAAATAAGGGCAAGAATAATTTTTTTTTAATTTTAATATTCAGCAATTGCAATCCATATATCCAAATTTCAAATTCAAGTTTTGAAGACGGTATACTCAAGTCGTTCATTTATTTTATAAAGATTGATAAAGAAAGATTATTTTTTTAAATATTAATCCATATGATTCGAAAAAATATCATATGATAAAAATTGAAAAACCAAAAACCTGTTACCCATTTTTAAAAAATATTTTCTTATTTAAATTGCATGTGGAAAATATTCATAATTTTATAGTAATATAATAAATTGTAAAACATTAAGACTATTAAAATATCATATTTACGAATGTAAAATATTATGTAAAAATCGGAAATCGAAATGAATACCAAATTTAAAATGAATACTCAAAATATATTTGGGTATTCATTATTTCGGTAACTTATAAGTTACCGAAAATTGTTGCTAATCATTACTTTATTTCTTTATTTTGAAAAACGAAATTAAAGCAAAAAAATTATATATACATATAATTTGAGCAACTTGCTCAAAATAGGAATTCGCAGATTCACGCATAATTTCTCAATGAATATTTTATTTTTAGACAATAAATGGAGAGGGACCAGACAACCACTTGTTAGCTTTGAGAGAAATTGCCAAAGCTAAAAACTACCCAGATCTGCCTATCTTCCAAGACAAGTCTTACTGGGAATTCCTTAACTTCAGACTATCGACCAGCCAGGTAAGTAAAAAAATGTATAAAAGTTAAATACCAATAGAAAAAATTGACACTAGCAAAAGCAAATTACAGCTATCACAAACGAAAATAAATTATAATGAATACTTAATTTGAGTTGGATGTTGATTACCAAGTCTTTCTTAACCATAGGACAATTTTATATTCATATCTATAGTAAAATGATTCCGTTTTACTTTTCTTTTCTTTTTTTTAACGATGACCATAGAAGAAATCTGTATCTGCATATTATCATTTATCAATTAGTATGGAAATAATTGAAAATAATCTGCTCCTCCATTTTACATTTCCTGATTGATCATTTAATTTAAAGTAGAAATGGTCTTATTTTTTTAAGGAAGATTTCCCAGATTAATAACCTTTATTGATGTTACTCTTTTTTTTTTAATATACGTTCATTACTATGCTGAATTCATAAACACGTTCTAAATGAAAGCGAATTTCCTCTTATATCACCCCCTTCAAAAAAAGCAGCAGACACTCCGAAGTTGTTAAATTTCGTTTATTGTCGCTGTCAGTGTTCTTATCTAAGCAGTTTTGTTGATGCCACCGATTAAAATTCTCTGCCAAAATCAATATATTGAGGCATGAAGAAAAAAATCTACAAATTCCTATAAATATTAACAATACATCCTTATCATTGAGAAATAAACCTAAAATCAAATCAATTGAGACGAAAAGTAAAAATTACTTTCCATAAAAGTACGACCCCATTACAAACTATTAAAATCTTTAAGCAAATCTGAGATATCTGAACTTTCTGATACTGCTCAAATATTTCCTTTCATTTCTCAAACTTACGCCGCACTAAGCAATTAAGTAAATGCAAGCCGATGAAATTGAATTTATTATTTAGATAATTAAAGGCTATGTAATATTAAATCCTTTTCAATTTATAAGATAGAGAAAGTTTTATATAACGAGTTCAAAAAATAAATAAATCTTGATTTAAAAATACAGAGCATTAAAAAAATGTTACTTTTCAAAATTTAATTTATAATTCCTCGTCATTTTGTATAAGTATTAGTTATGATAAAATACAGATGTTATTCTTTTCAATTAAAATAGTTAACCAAAAGAGTATTATGATTTTACTGGAGCTTAAAATTACGAAATGCAGATATAAAGTAAAACATATATTTTCGAAAGTTTATCGGCGAAATACTTAACTTAAAATACATTCATTTGAATTTCCTTTTAAGTTTTCAAAACTGCATTAAATAGAAGGAACTTGACTGTCCATTAAAATCATTCTTTTTTTTTCAATAAAATTATATTGGAAATAAATACCAAATGTTTTACATAAAAATTCTAGATAAATATCTTTATATTGTTCAATTCATATTTCTCAACAAGAAAAACTACGAACATTTTTTTCAAAAATCTATGAAAACATGCAACAACACTTATTCTAACGCAAATTTCGATTATTAGAGAAATTAATTACAATTTTGAAATTTATCAAGTAGCTCTGTAATAACAGAATGTATTGTTTCTCGTAAAATTTTCCTTTAAAAAATTAAAAATCTCTATGAACATTTTACACCAGAAATATTGTAATCACAGTTCCTAGAAAATAAACCCGAATCTTATATTAAGTTTTGCTCTAAAAAGCTGCTTTGGGGACATCTAATATTATAAAGGAAAAAATATTCACATTTCTAAATGTGTTCTAAAAAATCATCGTTGCTTTCCGTGGTGTAACAATGGTAAGTAGTGTCTGGGACATAACAATTCTTCGTCTTCATTTATCATTACTGTTTAAATAAATGGCGTTCAGGGCATGGTAATATTTTTTCATCCCTTTATCATATTTGGCATTTAGCAAGTGGCATTAAAATATTAATGTGTCATCTATAAAGCATCCCTTAAAATGTCACTTAGGTAAATGCCACTATGGTCTTGATTGTTTTCTATTTCCCGATTTGTGGTCTGGCTGATCTACTAACGATCATACTTTTAACCCCAAACCCTCAAATGGTCAGTAGACTACCCTCAGAATAGCATTTCTTTTTAATGCATAATGCTCTCTCTCAATGATTTTAATCAATGAAGAACTCATATTATTTTAGTTCCTATTATTATTATAAGTTTTATATCGCTTATTGTGAACAACTTGCTAAATATTCTACTTTTCCCACTAACCATCTCGATCGTGTTTATACTATAAACGTTTTCAAAAGTTATGCTAGGGCTTACTTAAAAATTAAGACTTTTTTGTATGGGAAGTTATGTACTCATATATCAGTACTACAATATGATTAAGCATTTTTTAAAAATGCTACACCATTTTTTTTTTCTCTCTGCAGTTACCTACTAAGTCTGGCGTTCTCGTCGGTTACGGCCCAGTTGTCCCCGATGGCTATGGCTGTTCCTACAACCCATGCGAGGACCACATAGATTTCTGCGTTTCGTCTTTCTTCAGTTCCAAAGAAACTAGCTCCGATTTTTTCGCTCACAGCCTGGAGGGCAGCCTTCTGAATATGGGCGAGATCTGCGAGAAGATGAGTCAAATGGAACAGGAAGCAAAGCAAGCCAGCGCCACGCCACAACAGTAAATAACCATATCGATTCGATGCTAGTCCTGATTCAGAATATCACTTCAAAATTTGAATCTGTTTTCAAATTTTGATCTTTCAATCATTTGAAACTCGTTTTTTATGATATTGGCGGAATGCA
Source organism: Argiope bruennichi (assembly GCF_947563725.1). Classification (NCBI taxonomy): domain Eukaryota; kingdom Metazoa; phylum Arthropoda; class Arachnida; order Araneae; family Araneidae; genus Argiope; species Argiope bruennichi. Next base: position 79,680,652 of record NC_079157.1, on the reverse strand, counting down.
GCTTTCCATTCTTTGGTGCATAATTATTGGTTAAAAATATCAGGAGAGATGAAAACCATTTTCAGTCAATTGAAAGATAGATAATCTTTTCATTTTTGCTTAAAAAAAGTATAGCCACAAACCGAAACATTTGATTTATCAATTTCCCAAGTCAAATAAGAATTTATTGAATAATTCAATTGAATTGTTTTGTATCAAATATTGATAGACAAAGCCAAACAATCATTAATTTTTGCAAAAAATAAATCTTAGTCTTATCCATGTTTCAAATTGGCTGAAAATGTTGAATGTCATACTTGTTATGATCCATTTTTATTATTTTTTTCAGTTGAAAAGAGTTTTAAATTCTCTAGATTTATAATCTTATAGATCATGCTAAATAAGGCAGTAATTTTTTCTAAATTGTATACAATGATAAAAAGTGATAAAATCCCGCTTTTTTTTTTTTTTTGTTATTTTCAGATTATTTGAAAATTGTGATCTCTATCCTACAAATTACAGTATTTGACCAAAAATCAAGCTTGTTTCAAATTACTTATACGATCAGATAATTCGGTTAATTAAAATAATTATGCTTTGTTCCATAGGTTTGATCAGGACGCATCATTAGAGTGATAATAAACGATACATATCATTCCAGAGCTGCATGGAAGCATATTTATTAATTTGTGGTAACCTTTTAAAAAAAATAGGCAGTTAGACAAGTTCTCATATGTAATCTTATTATGGAGAGAGAAAAATATTTTTGGGACGCAGGTTTTGGTACACATTAAAGGGCCAATATTTCCTAAAACAATCTTTTCCGTATATATTAATTATTAAATAAAATTATATAAATTACTTTTGACAAAAAAAGTATGGAAATACATAATAACTTAAAGTTCGATACGATATATAATTATTTTGAATAAAAATAGCAATAACTCAAAAATAAAACAAAAAATACTTCAATATGATATTGTAATTGATAGAATGGATACAATCAACACTCTGCGTATTTTCACTTAACAACAATTAAATCAAGCCACTCGGATAAAAAAATTATTTTTATTAAAAATGGTGATAGGTAAATTGAAATTGCTTCTAAAGATATAAAAAGAAAGCTATATTCTCATAATAAAAGAACAATAAATAAAGGATACATAATAAATTAAATAACAGAAAAGTGGCGAATTTTCAAAGAATAATGAATCAAATGAATTCATAATCAATAGCAAAATAAGGGTAATTAAAACAAAAAAAAACCTATTTTAGACTCAGCAATCTACAAATAAATGAACAACTTATCGAAACTGATCAGTTACTAATTCAAAAAAAAATATGTTAAAACCAATTTTGAAGCAGAAATTTTTAAATCAGGAAAAATTTCTTCCATTAATACTTCAACATATATTTCCCTTTTTTAGATAATTTCTTACTAAAAAAGCCATAGAAAAAATTATTTGCGTTGTTAAGCAAAACATTCTTTGACATATCACTGAAACAGGTGCTAAGCTTAAAAGCTCAAGAGAAACATATCAGCGCGATTTTACCTCCTCTAATAAGTTAAAATGTAGTTGCTCATGATGATAGAGAAAGAGCTTTGATACTTCAGAAAATTTAAGTAGAATTTCTTAATTAATTTAAAACACAACATGTTCTTGAATTTTTTTTCCTGGAAATGAATGATTAGGAAATTAACTATAAATAACTACTAAATAATAAAGAGAAAAAAAATCGTGGTATTTTTGTTATGTTATAAAAAATTTTGAATTTTTTCGCAATATATACACATTTATTTAATATGAAAAGAAAATTGAAACAGAAAGAAATTTGCAATTTTAAAGGTTAAGGTATTCGCCAAATATGCTTATAATAGTATAATAACAGCGTTGGTATCAATAAATTACATTAAAAAATGACATTTCAATTTTGAAAATTAAAAAAATATATATTATAAAACTTGTATGTTAAAAATATTCAGAAATGAATAATTTTTAAGAGTTATGGAACAGTGTGCAATTTAATTATTAAAATAAATACCAATTATCAAAAAGAGTTATTACGCATTATTAGAATCTATAAATGAAAGTTAAAAGGATTAGAATTTTTTTTAATGCAAAAGTATATGTGTATAACATTTGTTGCTTTTTTTTATATTAGATATTTTATTTCTTGTTTTTCTTTCATATTCTATGAAAAGCTTTTATCCTGTTAAAAGGCATTTAGTTTCTTGTTCAATTTATTTACAGCTTTTAAAAAAATATTTAAAAAATTATGATAGAAATTATATAGTGCTTAGCAAATGTGTTTTATAATTAGTGGCAATATTGTAGATGTTATTAAAGGGTACTGTTAATATATAGTTGTTAAATATGATAATAATTATTAAATTTAAGTACTTCGAAAGTTCGAAGAGTAAACGTGTGATATGTTGGCAGTTTCAGATCTTTAGTAATATAATTTAGCATTTCAATGATTTAAAAGATGAAATTTTGTAATTATTTCGCAGTTATATTAGTTTGCATAGCATAAATTTTTGTATTTCCTAACAAATATTTTTCTTGAATAATAACATTAGTTTTTATTAACCTGTTTCGTTTACAAAATAAATTCTATTTATTTACAATATATATTATATACGATATTAATAATATTTATTTACAGTAAAATATTTCAGTTGTGCTGATTCCTCACATTCTTTGTTTCAATTGCTGTTTTTGTTATTGTTATCCTTTTTAATATCTAAATAGCATTTTAATGTCAGTATTGTTGATCATAAAATTGTCATTTTTCATTGATTTGCAAATATCTTTATAATTTAAAGAATTTTTTATAGGAACAAATCATTAATTAATCAAATTAAATATTCATATCGTTTGTTGATTCTAAATGATACTAAATATATGAAAATTACGGTCAAAATATGTTAAACAAAAATTGTTGAAATTAATGATAAAAGTTAATAAATAAAATAAGTCAAATTTTTATTTATAAAGTTATAATTAATAATATGTATAATATTGTATTAACGAAATATGGATGTATTGTATATAGACTAATGTGTAACCTATTGTAAATAATTGACTATTTGTACATACAAATATTTATTGAGAAGTGTTTATCTTAAATGTTGAAATTTTTTCCTGTCTTATTGCTTTTGAGATTTTTTGTCGTTTATCCTTAAAGATGATAATATCATTAATTTCTTACTTTCGAATAATTATTATTTATTGTTTATGCATAATGATAAATGAACAATTTTCAAAAAGTAAATGTGTTTAAATTTATTTATTAAAATTATAAAAGTTATTTTTTGTGATACATTGTTTTAAAAAAACTCGAAATTACAATTGTGCAAAGCAAAAATATTCAGATTTAACAAGTTTTTCCTCGTCCTCTATTTTCAAATTTATTTTACTACATCTTTAAGATTCTAGGTTCCTCGTTTTTCTGAATAAGTAGGGAAAAACAAAAGTAAGATATTCATAAAAAGACGTGCTGCAGGACTTTTAAAATTAAAATGCGAGCTAATGACTCTTATAAATGAATACATGTGAATGAAATATTTGTGCGATTCTGAAACCTCCGTATACAAAAATAACGAACATTCTTTCCATTGGATGTTAACAATATAAATAGTATAATTTAACTTTTACAAAATACATATCATATATTTTGCATTGCTTTAACATGACGGCTTATACGGAATGACCTTCTTCAACATACCACTCAGCTATTTTTAGATTATCTCTATATTTCTATTTTCACAATTATATTTTAATAATTTAAAAGAGCTTACATTTCTTTTTTCACTTATTGAAATTAATATAAATATTATCTCGAGGAAACAATATTTATTTAATTTTTAAATATCCTATATATTTTTAAAAATAAATTTAATTTTCATTTTAAATAGCACGTAAATTGCAAGTTAGTTTTTTTTAGCCAAAGCAAACGTAAAAGGCTGTACACGGGTTTTGCAAGAAACAATAATAATAGATTTTATTATGAGTTTAACACGGATTTCATACAATTTAGATCACTTAGAAAATTTTATTTTTAAGTGAGATCTCTTTCAATATTTCAAAAATTCTGCAAATTTTTTACCAAGCTGAATTGTTAATCGAAAAATTGAAATAATGAGTCAATTCGTAATTTTACTAAGTTTTATTTATTAACATATATACTATCGAAACGTTTCATTTAGATTGATAACATTCAAAGTAAAGAATAGCCGCTTGATTTATGAATTTTACTTAATTTATTTTTGAATTGTTGAAATAAAATAAAGAAACTCTCGTCTAAATTAATGTTATTTTTTTGCATTTTTTTTTTCAGCAAAACGATATGATTTCTTTTTACTTTGTGTTGCATTCCTTGTCATGATACTAAAATTACAAGAAATATTGAATTCAAAATTATAATAATTGAGTATTAATCTTATCGATGTTTAATAAGGGACAATGATTATATGGCCTTTTTAGATATGTATTTATTGTCAGTAAATTAAAATTTTAATAGTCCTAATTGTCGTTATAAATCTTAATTTTGAATGAAAAAAATTAAACAACCATATAATGATTATGCTATTTTTTTTAATTTCTCTTAAACAAAAGAAAAAGATTTGATTTTTAGAGGAAAAAATACTTAAATAAAAATTATCTAAACGCAATGCAAAGTAATTAGCCCAAAGTATTAGCAAAGTGGATATTAATGAGCTTTTCAGCACAGTTAAACATATCAGGAATCTCAACATTTGTAAAGCTGGAGTTTTTTCAGACTACACCAGCTATAAGATTCCCTACGTATACATATCATATAATTCTCAATTTTGTATATTGCCACACTATATGGATGTAAAATTAGCTTTAGAAGCGAAATGCTGAAGTTAACTCAAGCACAATTTTTTCCTTAAATGTGTTTCGTGATGAATATATTATTGTAAATATAGTAAAAGTATAGAAAATCTGCATGGTGTATTAATAGTAGATAATGTAAATTTAGAAATTATATATGTAGTATGCAAGAAATTTTTGTATATGTCCATCTGAATGTTTGACTCGAAAAATATTTCTAAACTTATGATAACAATCTTATGCTGAATCATAATTTAGAAATAGATCTTAAAGGGCAATAAATATTGGTCATGTATCTTTTAGATTAAAAGGTGACTTTTGAATTAAAGGTTTAGCATTACTTTCTTTCGCCGCTTTAATTTATTTAAGCAAATTTTATGCTCACATAATATGCAAATAGTAATAAGATTGAGATAATTAGCTCCATAGCTAAGCAAGTACTGCTAAAAAAAGCACAAGGATTACTGCAAAGATGGAACCGTTAAAAGCTATTCATAAAACTTCAATCGCAATTAAATATTTAACTCAGAAACTTTTCGCACTCCCACTTCAAATCAAGTTACATCACAAGAATCAATAAAAATGTTTACCATATAAAAATGATTGGAATGTTTTACAAACTAGATTTGAATCTTGAGAATTCAAAAAATTGCGCATTCATTTTTCCCGTTATATCAGTTCTGTATAAGCTCGTTCTAATAATTAGGTTTACAAAATATAAAATTCAAAAAGTGTCACTTGGACTCATTTGTTATTTTAAGAAACTCACGTATAAAAATTATAGAATTTTATTCCTAACATTGAATTTTTGTATAGAATGAAATTAAAATAAATAATACCAAAAATAAATAAATATTTCCAAATTCTACTTAGGATATTATTGATTCGTAGTAGTTATATTGACAAACTTTTGGCAGGAGAAAGAAAGTAATTATCTTTAAGTCCTTAGTTACATTTTTAGTGACAATTACATACAGGTAAGTCACGGGTAAAACTATTTGTACTCTATATTTATATACCCGTTTCTGAATTTATAATTTTATTTGAAAAAATTCGATGAAATTATAGCAAAACAAATTATCTATCATTCTTATTTGAATTAATGTAATTTTAAACTTAAAAAAGTTTTATCATTTTATTTTTTGCTTGATTAGGTATTAGTTTAAGTATCACCACTTGTGTACTTTTTCTTTAAAAAACGAGCATGGGAATTTTACAATATGACATGGAAATGAGAAACATCACTTAAATTATAATTTATTTCTTCGAAATTCATACGAAAGTGAAGTCTTCAAATAAAATAAAGTAACACAAGACAGAAACTTAAAAGTATGTTACTTTTTTATTTTTAATAGAAAAATAATTATATTAAAATATTAACACGCATATGGAGTACTAATAGGAACAAAAAAATTATTCAAATTAAAGAGAATCCTACTTGTACAAAATTCATATTGTATTAAAACTCCTGTTGTGCGAATGCTTTTGTCCGTGACTATATCAAAGCTCTGATTATTCATTAAATTAAGTCTTCACAAGAACTCTAGTTGAAAGTAACTGAAATTTTTTTGAATTGTAAATGAAGTGTATATATTGGTACTATAAAATTCCTTCATTGTGTGTTCTAAAATATGTGTAGTCACAGTATCGTCCATTACATTTGATGCACGTGTGTTGTATAAGTAGTAAATTGTGTAGTATATCGACTATGTGTCACTTCTGACTTCCAAATCTGGAAGTCCTATCAAGAATCAACATATCCAAGAAGCTGTGTATAAATATGTGTTGTGTGATTGTCCAAATGTGGCGTCCTTACATGTACTCAGTTATTTATTACAAATACTGCAGCAAAACAAGATGTCAAATCATTCGTTCATAATTCTATGATTTTTTTTATTTGAATAGTTCCTTTATTTATTCTACTACTTTTATTTTTGAATTTGCTAAGGTTTTTTTGTTGTTGTAGTTACTAAATATATATTTAATAATAATAGCTATCAGCATAAAAACTGCGCGTTCAAAATTATCATTATATTTTTTTATAGAAAATCGAATGAAAAATAATTATAATAGTTATATACTTTGAGGCAAAAAAGATTTAAAAAATCATCACTTTTTAAAAATTTAAGGAATAATTGAAATTACTAAGATTCAATCAAAAATCTTTAGTTAAGAACAAATCATAAGAATTAAAAGTAACTTCATTAAATGAAACAAGCTTTCCACTGGCAAATATTTATAGAAATTCTTGAGATATATCGAAGTGAATATATCAGAGTTTCGAAAGTAAATCTTCCCTGCCGATTTTGCCTACCATTCCACTTTTTATTTTATTAAATAAGAAGCTAAATCTTCTCGTTAATCAAATCTAAAAAGCAACTGCCCTTGTCAAAAAATCTGCATAAAATTATTTAAAGGATTTCCAATAAAGAATAAGAATGAATTTGACTTGTTTTGCTGACAGACGATATTTATTTCGTATTTATAAACGTTTGTCTTAAAATATATGTGTATACATTACTAATGTATATGAATATAGTAGATTTTAGGCGAATTAAGAGAATTACTTTTATAGAGTTACCTATGTGTAAAAATTTAGAATGGTGCATTGTTAAAGTTTTCTTTAAATGAATAAATATATTTATATTGATGAAATAAATTATATCATGAGAGAAAAGGTTGCTTATGATTGCATCTTGAAAGAATGCGAATTGTTGTATTTGTATAAAGCTGAATAGTTACCTTCGATTAAAATCATGTTACAACTGATTGCAATGTGCATTATTAAAATGAAAATTTTTGATATTATTATAATATTTGCTAGTGTGTTGAGATTATCACAAAAAAAAAGACATGTTTAAAAGTTAATAAATTCTCTATTACTGTACACCAAATTGGAGAAAAAAATTGTCTTTGGAAAACTATCAGTTAAAGATAAAGTTTTAACTATTAACAGTCAATGGAAGCTTAATGATTTAGAGACATTTAAGCTAATAAGCTAATGGCCGATTAAATTTGTTGAAATAAAGTTTTTATAAAGTTGAAATAAAGTTATAAATCATTCATCTGCCACTCAATAGATTATTGTTCGCCAAAATGCAAGTAAAAGACAAATATTTGAGAATTAATTTTTATAGATATAAAACTTCTTTGTCTACTTGAAAATGTTAAAAGAAGGAAAATTTCTTTTTATTTAAGACAATTGCACAATGTTAGCTAATCTATAAAATTAAAGTCCTCATGGATAAAGTAGAGAAAGTACTTTTTCTTTGTCATTGAAAAAATAATTATTTCTTGAATTTCCATGTTGAAAATACATGAAAGAGAAATGATGGCGACAAATTTTTTCGAGTTACACGAAAATTAATTATTGGATTTGATTGTAATTTTAATCGAAGGAAGCTATCATTTAAGAATCTATTGTATAAAACAGATAAGTAGATAGAGCGATTAGGAGCTATAATTACTCTGAATGGAATATGTTAAGTGCATTTCTTCGTTATATCCTGTATAATAAAATTAAATTATTGTTACATTATATAATAAAACGTTATTGATGTATCGTACCCATTTTTCTAGTTCTTCATCTGAATCTTTGCAATTAAACCAGATGAATGTTATTCATTCCTTTATACCTAGAGTTTGCATATAAAAGTTTACAAGTATATTGTTCTGATACTTCGAAATGCCCTTTATATAATTTGAAGTTGTATTGTACTGTTAAGTTTATTTATTTGTAATGTTATAAGGCATGCTGTTTGACTTTATCTATTTTTTAAAGGTTCTTTCATTTATCATGAAAATGGGCGAAAATTTTTCTTTTCATATTTTAATTGTTGAATTGGGAGGAAAGAAATATAATTCCACTCAAATATAACATTTTGAAGTAAAAATGATTCTCTGCCTTAAAGCTGTTTTCCATATTAGTTGAAATTTAAAGTCCTATAATTTCCTAAATGTATCAAATCAGCAATTCTTCACCATGTAATAGGTCTCATTAAATGAAAATAATTAATGATGACTTTCTTTGTTTAATATGTAAAAACAGGTCATTGAAAGAAGAGCTTTCATTCACACAATTTGATCGTTTACTGATTTATCCAAAATATGCTCATAGTTTTAAAATTTCATTTTTGTTATATTCACTTATACATCATTAATTTACCATGAAGGCATAAGCAGAAGTCTTATATTAATAACTAAACGTGATAAACAGAAGAGACAGTGTAAGATGAATCCGAGTGATAGTTTATTTTGTAAAATAATGAATTTGAAATTCTTAATAATAAGGTAAAAAATGTTTTATTTGATAGGATTGAAACAAAAAAAAAGATGCAATTAATTTAGTTATTTCATCAGAAAATAAAAAAACCACACATTAATATTTATAAAAAATATTTTTTCCCAAAATTTGTGGGTTTAAAAAATTATTAAGAATTCTGTAGTGGAAAATGTATCTGGTAGTGAAACTAAAGGTTAAATTTTAATAATTGATCAAATAATTTTGATTTCGCTTCTTAAATTTTAATTAAAAATTCTTTCGAAAACAAAAAAAAATCCGTATTTAATTATTTAAAAAAATTGTCTCATACCCTTTTATATAACTGATATATTCTATTATTGAAAACAATACATTATCTTCTTGAAATATTTAACAAAAAATTTTAAAAAAATAGTATTTTATGAATACTTTGAAATTTCTAGTAATTTATTGCATCAATTTTTACAAAGTTCTCATTAAAAATCGAAAATACTTTGAAAATTCAAAATCATATTTATTTAAAAGAAAATATTCAAAAATTATCTGAGATAAAGTTAAAATTTTAACTAAGCATTTTTTGTAAATTATAAATGTAATCAAAATAAAAGATTTATATTGGTTTAACTCAAAGCTTTAGTGAGTTGAAATAAATAAAAAATAATTTTATTGTATTACAATTTACCAAACTATTTTACAAATTATCAATAATTTCTGAAGTTGAATGGAATGTAAAAGGTTACCCATGAAGACTTCTTAAAAAATATTTATGAAATTTGAATAAATATTATTAATTAAATATGAATGATAAAAAAAAATTAAAAAGCCAAATAATCATTTTTGGTTCTAATACTTTCATGATAGATGCAAGATCATATTATCTTAATTTTCCTTTTTATTGTAAATTGCTATAATTTATTATAATTTGCTATAAATCTGTACACTAAGAAATTTAATTATTGTACAATCTTATTGTTAACCATATTCCAATATTTCTTAAAATGTAAATGTAAAATAAATTTCTTAAATATTTATTTTGTGCTGTAATCCATCTTACCATATATTCATATTATAATTAAAGTACCTTTTTTATAAATTAAATTATAAATTCTTTGTTGAGGGAAAATATCTCCAAAAAATTTTAATTTACGAATGAAATATAAATTATTAGAAAGTATGTTGGTAAAAAAAATATGAAATTAGAAATAAAGTGAGAATTATATGCATATATTCTTCTAGATTTCGGCCCGATAAGAGGAAAATTAGTTTCTTTGTGTTTTTACAAACCGGCGAAAACTGTAGTATACGCACTCTTTTATTTTATAGAATAAACATGAAATTAAATACTTTTAAATCGATGTATTTAGTATGCTATTAAACCTTTTCAAATATCTACTCATGTATTTCCAAACATGAAATTTTTTATTCATATATCATTAATGAAAAATATTTCATGTTAAGAAATTTAATCAGCGTTATTTTAATGAACGCCGTTCATACATATGAAAAATATATTGTAGGTGCTTATAAATGCATGTCAAATAAACAAAACGTAAGAAACATTACTTTATCTCAAGAATGATGGTTGTTGTTTTCAAACTGACTTCAGTTAAATGTAAATTTAATATTAGATATAACTATATAAATGGTCAGATTTTGAATCTGTCACTCTATTCTGACAGTTGGAAACAGTAGAGATGAATTTCTACAATATGGTGAAATATTAAGGTTGAAAACAAAAGAATTTAAGTGTTTTATAATGTTAATTTCAATGTTTCTTACATCATAAGTATTAAGTTTACATATGTAAGATGTTGCTTCTAAATCATATATATATATATATATATATATATATATATATATATTTATATATATTATTTACTACTATAATTTTTATTGCAATTTGCAATGTTTCATTTTATTGTTTTATATTATATTATTAAGTTTCGTTATTTTTAAAGAATTTAATGCTTTATCGAATTTTAATGAAAGCTGTAAACATATTTGATGATAATTTGTATTTATTATTCAGTTGTTAGTTACCATGCTTTTTTGGAAAATAAAATACTTTCAGTGATTGAGTTTTCTATTGAATTTCTTCAACACGTAAAGGAGCTTAGAAACAAATTATTATCTATCTAGATCTATTTTAAAAATATTTAAAATATATTTTTCAACAAATTATTTCGCACAAAATAAAAATTAAAATTAACCTGCACTGGCATTTACTCGTGTTAGCTTTTATCAATGTGTTGCTATCATATTTACAAAAGCACAAATTAAAAAATAAATTAACTATTAATGCAAATTAAACATATAAAAGTGTAATTTTCGGCACGTGTCTGTATGAAATGAAATAAATATGAAATATGTTTTCTAAAAAGTAAATGTAAAATAAAAAAGTTTTCTATGATCATTTACAATATCTATATAATTAATTCAAGAAATAAGTTTTATTTAAGGAAAACATGGTTTAATATATGCAGGATATCTACTAAATGTTAAGAGCTAATTTGTAAACTTTTTATAATAGACATACTTCTGAAAACAAAATGGTATAAATGAAATAAATAATTATATTTTATGGAATTTGAGTCAATAAATGCTTTGATGAATTAGGAATTTTAAATTTTTACATATATCCTCAGCCCTGTGAATCATATTTAACAAAATATTCTTGGGACACTACTATTTGAAATAAAAAGAATTACACTCTAATCAACTAAATCAATCACTAAAGCTGACCGATTTATAAAAATTTAAATATCACTATTCTATAAAAACGAGCGAATTTGGACTACTTCATCGATCAGATTCCATTTCAGAAGATAGAAACATGTACTTATTTATTTACTAGCCGCCTTTGGCGACCAGCCGGTTCGCCAATCTTAATGTTCGTTTAAATTTTAATAATTAAATATTTTACGCAATTCCTACTTTAATAGATTCTTCATCAAAATATTTTAAAACTTCAAATTTTGATAGTCATATAATTCACTCATAATATTATAAAGGCCTTCAGTCATAACGTAATATGTATCTCTCTCATTTTCTGTTAGCTCTCGTAGAATTTATGCTTTAAATTAAAGTGGAAAGAATTAATCTGCAATTAATATAATAATATTTTTTACTGAAACAAAGCATTTTTTTATAATATGATTACTGATAAGAGAGTCACTGAGCGTTTAAACTTTATAGGCACTAAAGAATATCTTTCTTAATTTATGTAATATCTCAAGAATTTGTCAACAAAATTTTCTCAGATTCATCATGAACAGATCGATTAATTAATGTTTAATTTTAAATGCATCAAACACTAAGAAAATAAAATGAATCGTTTAAAATAATCGGTCGAAAACAGGTTTAAAAAAATTACTTAAAAAACGATGTACTTAAAACTATAAGCATATACAAAAAATATATAACTAACGTAAATACAATTTAATTACAAAAGTATGCAGCTAACCTAAAAAAAAATTTAAATCAAGAATCATCCGTTGATAATATTGTAACAATCAGAACAAATTGCTCATGCGTGAATTTTCAACGCCAGTTACGGTAACGCAAATGCATGAATTTTTCTACGCCAGTTACGGTAACGCAAATGCGTGAATTTTTCTACGCCAGTTGGGGTAATGCTATGCAGATTAGAAATTTTTAATTTCCTTTATTCTGAATTATTTTAATTCAAAAATACTTCAGAATGAATCTGAAAGATCGATTAATTAACAATGTTTAATTTTAAATGCATCAAACATTAAGAAAATAAACAGAATCGTTTGAAATAATCGACCTAAAAATGTTAACCCTAGCCTCATTACTGTTGGGGGAAAAAACTGAAGCCTTACTCATTTGGCGTTGGGGAATATGAAAAGATTTTTTGTCGGGAAAGTTAGTTTTTAATTAATAATTAAAATTCTAATTAAAAATTCCAAAAAAGGGAACCCAGGTGCACATTCCCGACCTCTAAGGTATACATGTACCAAATTTGGCATCTGTAGGTCAAATGGTCTTTTCTGTAGAGCGCCAACACACACACACAATGAGCTTTATATAAGTATAGATTTAAAAGTTAAAATGTCCAGAATATTTTGCAGAATATGATTCCTTAAGACCAAAGGACTGTCTAAAATTTAAACTTCATAAATTTTATATTTGTAGACAAATAGTAGCAAATTTATAGACAAAAAATAAAATGTTATTATTGACATCATTTAAATCCTTTTGAAAATAAAACTAAAATTTGAATTTTACAATGAATCCGTGAAATTTTTGTTGAATACTTTTTTGAGATACTATAAATTATAAAAAATATTTTGTAAAAAAAATATTTTGTAAAATAGTTCGCTTACAACTTCAATGCTGAACGACTCTGCTTTCAGATCTTATGTTTGTTTGTTTTTTTAAGACATACTTAATTTCAGTAAAAAAATGTCTTTATATTAATTGCATTTTAATCATTCCCGCTTCTAAATTAAACAGAATTTTACAGGCGCTGATAGAAAATTAGGGAGAGATACATAGTACAATGAACAGAAAGGCTTAAGATCTACATAATAGCACAGATGAATTATTTGACCATCAAAATTTGAAGCTTAAAAATATTTTGCTGAAGAAAATTATTATGAGACCAAGTTAAATAAAATATTTAATTGAAAATTTGAACATTAATATTGGCGAATTGGCTGGTCACCAAAGGCAACTATTATAAATTATATTTCATAATTTTTACCATTCTAATACATTTATGGATATAAACATATTAACCGATTTCCCAGAAATCTTTCCTGCCACATTATTTACATTAAAATTTTATTTTATAGTCGGTCTTTGTACATCATTTATTAAATTGTACATACATTGAATCATATACTATTTCATATATAGGGTGTCCACTCTAATAATAAGCCAACAGCTAATTTTGAATTCATTAGAAATGATCATTTACTTCTAAATAGGATGCGTGCGTGTGCGTGTGTCATTCAATAAATGGACTACTGAAAAATTATATTGTTGTTGTTGTGACTGATGGCACTTTACAAGCTCGCTGGCAACTGAACAATTATAAAGCCTTATATTTTAAATTACGATGCCTATTTATAATTGTTTTCTTATATTTTTATCTCTTGGTCCAATTAATTCATATTTAGTCAAATATTCTAAAGACATAAACATTTTAATTTTTAAAAAATTCCTTTCTTCTATGACTAAAACTGATCGAGGTATAAAGCTTTGATTATCATTATTTTACACGATTTTATACTGTTCAATAATCACTTTGAAGAAGATCCCCAATAAACTCACGGCGCTTGATCAGCTAAAATTAGAAAATTCAAAACTTCATTAAGTTTTGATCGCCAAGAAGAGCAAAGCTTAATTTTCTTCAAATGTTCATGTGTCAAGAATATTTTATTATGCCCGAATATCATGGAGGGTATACTGTGTAAAGACTTAGTAACATTTCAACAATGGATTTGTTAATTTAAAGAATATAAAATATATATGTTATTTTATTTAAAACACTTTTCCTAAATGAAAATGTTTCATTTATTTCTCACGATTCTGAAATTAATTACAGGACCGCAGTCACAGAGGACTCTACACAAATTACTAATAAAAGCGCAACAGATAATAAACAGATGCCTCATAGCCAAAATGAATGTGCATTTTAATGAATGGCTGAGCAATAAAATAAAATATTTTTAAATTAAAAATAGTAAAGAATTTTTTAAAAAAATAAAAGTCCTTTTGCTTTATATTCGTTAAGATACAAGTAAAATTTTTTACTAAATATAACTTCAGAGAATGTGGAACCGTACGAAAAAAAAAAATGAAATTTTATGATTTTTGTAGAATTAAAAAAAAAATGTTTATGTTTCCAAAACTATCATAACACGAATTCTTACCTTACTTTAAGGGTTTTCGTTACTAGATATATATGTCTAGGATTGGCAATTAGTCGGTTAAAGATAATATATTGCACTTTGGTTTACTTAGTTTCTAAAGGCAAAGCTTTGCAAGAGAACAGTCTTCCCTTTTTAGCGCTCTCTCTTTTTCACACGTCATCCTGGGGACTCATGTCGTTTCGTAAGTAAGGAGTCCCACTTACCAACAGGCAAGTTAGCAACCTGGCCAATCCGCCACTAATGATAATTTTTTTAAAAAAAGATTGTTGAAATTTGGTATAAAGTTTTATAAAAAGACTAGTAGCTCTGTCTGAAGATTGAGTATCGGTCAATATGTCCAATCCTATGCATTTGAACATGATTATTGAATAGAAATACAACACCTAGATATCTGAAATTTGGTATGTAATTCGAATATAAAAATTACTTTTCTGACTTCTTATGTATAGCCGACTACCCCTAAACCACTGAATGAAACATTATCGACAGGATTTGTTATGACCTACTGCTGTCTTTAGCATAACCCGTCCATATCCCCAATTCACCAAACTGTTATCCTCAACTTTTCTGACTGAAAGTTCGGTCCAATCAGTCGAAGATACGATATAAAAAAAAAGTTTACTGGATTGTTTGCTTTGAAAAAAAAACACATTCATTGGAGAGAAAAGGAGGAAAAAAGCTACTACAAAGATTTCTAATCTTCCTGTAAATTGCATTATACAAAAATTGTTATGCGCAGAATGCACTAGCCGATGCCCAGCTTAAAAAAAGACAACACAAACCAATTAAGCCTAAATCTTATGTTTCAATGCTTGGAATTAGAGATTCGAAACTATGTTATATCTAAACTGGAATCGTTAACAAGAATATTTTAAAAGAGATCTTCCTCCTTAACAAAGAAATTTGTGAATGATAAATTATTATCATTAAGCCATAGAAAGTATAAATAATAATATATCTTAATTAATTTTCCCACTCTAATTTTTGAAAGGCAAGAAAACATTTCCTTAGAATTCTATTTCATTTAATTGTAAATAATAATTTCTGAAAAAAAGATATATTTTTAAAAATTTAATAAAAATGATTACAAATTAGCAAATATAAATTTAAAACAGTTTTTTTATTTATGATGTTCATTTATTCTAATAATTTTTTAATTACCTTGAATGCCACTGTTACGGTTCTTGTAAAAATACAGTATATTCTCTTCCGAAATCTCTAATAGATCTACCCTAAGTTTCTTTCAAATAAATGCAATCTATTTGAAAGATTTAATCAGCAAAGATTTTATGAGAAATAAGAATTTATCTGTATTTTTTAACATATTTGAAGGAAATAATTATCGTTTGCAATTATATTTCTTCCAGTTAAATGTGTAGAATAGCAGTTATGATAAAAATCAAAAATTCACTCCGATTTTTTAAATTATTTTATTTAAAAAATTATAGTATGCATTTTATAATAGAATTAGAAATTTATCGTTTGTAGCTTTGAATATTTAAATAAATAATTCATCATTAAAACGTAGTTTGCTGCAAATTACAAATATTACGAGGTATTTTTTTTTAATATACTCATATTAAAGCTATAACTTTGTCAGTCTATTGATATTTTGTAGATTTAGTAATTTTTTAAGAGTGTTTTAATCCATAAATAAATATTTTTAAAGATTTCTCTCGGCAAGCCGGAAGACAAAAGTACATAGATAGATTGCTTATCACCGAAGTTAATATTTTCAAATTACTTTCAATGCTTAAACAAAAACCAGCAAGAATGGTCACCCCGAAACTTTCTCGCATACTCTCTAATTAATTTTCCTACCTCCTCAGATCTTCATGAAATTGTCGACCCAGGTGGAGGCCACAAATACCTTGCATGGCAATGGTAAATGATAGTTACGAAATTAAATACAGATCTTTGAGGTGAATCAAATATGTTTACAGAATCTATTGAGTGAATACGTATTTTGGACACCTTTCTTTTTGAATGATTGGCATAACATCTGACATAAAACTACAGTTGTTACCTCAAAACAACATATTGTATTTCATTGATTTAAGTCATTGAATTATAGCATTTCCTTGCATGCAGAAATACAGTCAGTTGCTTCACAAATCTGATTCAAAATTTGATCGAATACATATTTTACATGTTAAACCTACAGTGGTTCAAACAATTGAGAGTACACCTTATTTTTACTTGATAAATTCGATTTCCATCATAAATAATAACACATTACCGAGAAGTGCAAACATGTTTTTATTTTTACGCATAACAAATGATTTAATTTCAAGTAAAAATAAAAAACAATCAACGAAAAACTTCTAAATTGAAAAGTTTCAGAAGCAATTTAAATAAACATATGCAAGTTTTTGCTCAGAAAATAAGAGAATACAAAGGGTATTCGCATATTTTTTAGATGATTTTGATAGAGTGTACAGAAAAAATTACATGCATATTTTGTGTTTTAAATGTTCAATTTGATAGCTCTTGTTCTTAAGTATCATTCTACAAAATAATTTCCAAGATATGCTAGTTCCATCGTGACTTTTAGAATTACTGAATAATTGGAAAATTGCTCCTCAAAAAGAAACCAGTATTGATGTAAGGAAATTTGTATTAGATTTATTTTAAAAAAGAAAACCTTATCGTGGAATAGCTGAAATTGTTGGTAGAAGCCACACTCGTGTCAAGAAAATCATTGCAAAATTTTAAGAGGATGGATTGGTTTGAAATAAATGTGGAAGGGGAAGGAAAGGTATTCTGAGTAATGTAGCAAAAACGAAAATTTTGGAAGAAATCAAGATTGATCCTAAAGTAAGTGTAATCGAATTTGCTGTAGAAACTTCTCAAATCATAGGCAGAAGTCTAAGTGCCGAAACTGTGCGAAATGTAATTAGATAAGCTGAATATAAAAGTCGACTTGTTAGAAAGAAGCCGTTCCGCTTTGGATCCAAAACATTTACGCCCTACAGTTAAACACAGTGGTGACTCCATCATGGTTCGGGGTTGTATGGGCTTCATCCGGGGTCGAAAATTTGGTTTAGCATTATGAATCATATGGTTTACTTGGATAAACTTGGCAACAATCTAAAGTGCTAAAAATTTGAGTTTAGATGGAAATTTCATTTTCCAGCAACACAACGACACCAAACAGAAAGCAGGTAATATCAAAATGTGGTGTCTTATTCATTGTAAACAGCAATTAAACACACACAGCACCACAGTACCCCAACATCAATCTCATTGCAAATCTGTGGGTCACACTTGAAACAGCGGTACAAAAACACAAAATTAGAAACAAAACTCATTTAAAATAAGTGTTGCAAGAAGAATGGAGTAAAATATCTTCAGATACCACCACAAAGTTGGTCGAATCGGTACCACGACGTTTAGAGACCGTTATAAAAGAAAAAGGACATGCAACTAAATATTTACACTTTTCTTTGTATGCAAGATATTATAAAAATTTCATTGGTGCATTTTCAATTTTTTGAGTCAAAGATCTACATACAGTGGCTCAAATAATTGAGAGTACACCTTACTTTTACTTGATAAAACCGACTTTCAGTATAGCACATTTACGAGTAGTGCAAACACGTTTTTATTTTTACACATAACAAATGGTTTTAATTTAAAGTAAAAAAAAAGAACAATCAACGAAAAATTTCTAAATTGAAAAGTTTCAGAAGTATTTTAAATAAACATATGCAGATATTTGTCTCAAAAAATTGAGAATACACCAATGAATTTTTTGCAATATCTCCCAAAGAAAGTGTCAGTATTTAGTTGCATGGTTTTTTACTTTTATAATGACCTCTTAACGTCGTCGTACGATTCGACCAGTTTTTGGTGATATCTGAAGATATTTTACACCATTCTTCTTACAACACTTGTTTTAAATGAGTTTTGTTTCTAATTTTGTGTTTTTGGACCACTGTTTGGACCGAGTATGGCCCACAGATATTTAATGATATTGATGCCGGCGGGTTATGGTAGTGTGTGTAACTGCCGTTTACAATGAATAAGACAACACATTTTGACGTTACGTGCATTCTGTTTGGGTCTTCGTCCTGCCAGAAAATGAAATGTCCATCTAAACCCAAATGTTTAGCACTTTCCTTTAGATTGCTGCGAAATATATCCAAGTAAACCATATGGTTCATAATGCAATCAATAAAAATCAAATTTCATTTCCTGAAAATTTTATTCCACTAAGGGGGTTAATGAAGGGATATTAGGCTTTTTCTATACGGTGCGACGGCTGTCACTGCCAAAAATGTTGAATTTTCTTTCATCACTAAATATAACTTTCTTCCAAAAGTTATTGGCCTTCAATTGATGAGTTTTTGAAAACTCCAAACGCTTTTTTTGAATTTGCAAGCTGATGAACGGTTTCTCTCTAACAATTCGACTTTTATATCCAGCTTGTCTAATTACATTTCGCAACAATTTCAGCATTTACGTTTCTCCTATGATTTGAGAAATTTCTGCAGCAAGTTGGATGACCCATATGGTCTCAGCAATCTAAAGGAAAGTGCTAAAAATTTTTGTTTAGATGGAAATTTCATTTTAATGCAGGACAACGACCCCAAACACACTGCACATAACATCAAAGTGTGGTGTCTTTTTCAATGTAAACAGCAGCTACACACACCACCACAGTATCCGAAATCAATGCCATTGAATGTCTGTGGACCACACACTCGAAATAATGGCTCAAAAATACAAAATTACAAACAGATTCCATTTAAAACAAGCGCTGCAAGAAGAATGGGGTAAAATATCTTCAAATACTACCAAAAATTGTTCGAATTTGTACCACGACTTTTAAAAACCATTATAAAAGTCAAAATACAGGTAACTAAATATTGTCACATTCTTTCTATGCGAGATATTACAAAAATTTCATTTCCATCACTAATTTTATGAATAAGAAAATTACAGAAATCCCCTATTTTCAAAATGATATACTGCCTCTTGAATAATCATAAAACTTAAAATTAATAATTTTAATGCTTAAAAAAACTAATAAATGTTACACCACTTTGACAAAAATAAAGATTGTCAAAAATGAATTTGCAATTAGCATTTTCAATATTCATTTTTATTACTTTATATAATAATTAGTTCTCTTTGGCAAGCAATTTGTTCACAGAGATTATCAGCTATTCTGCCTGTTAAGCTACTAATAAACTATAATTTTAAAATCTTCCTTAGCACCGATAGTGGGGGATTTAGATACTTTGCGGTCCTAGATTGTGCACGGTATAAGGTCCCTCTTTTAATACACTGATCAATTTAGTTTCATATTTTAGTCAATTTCTAACTTAAACAAAACCTTAATGATTTATTTTCCATTAATTTTTTTTTTTTAGTCATTATGAAAAATGAACGTGTTTTTATTTATTCATTTATTATTGTGACTCATTGTTGCAGCAATGTTTGTATACAATTTTATTGAAGTATTGTTTATAAATATTGTAATAACAAAATAAACGTAATTAAATATACAGGAATCTGACTAATTGCATTTCATAATATATTGATATTATTATTAATTCTATATTATATTAACTATTATTATTAATAATAATTTTTTTCATAATTTATAGAATTTGCCATTCTTGGCTATTGCTTTATTTGCAATAGACAAAGTCAAATGTTCAGCCTAGCAACATACTCAGAAATCCACCAGTAGGCACCAAAAAATCAGTTTCAAGAAATTTATGCAATAGCTTATTTAAAAGCTTGTCTTCAAAATAAAAGAATTTTAATGTTTTTAATTCTTTAAAAGTTAAATATGTGCAATAATAATTAAATAGCATGTTTTTAAATTAAATATCAATGCATGAACAAATTTAACAAAAAAAAAGTTACAAGATTAAAGAAATTACAAAATACCTATATCACATCATATAAACTGCATAAAAGAATACAATGTTTTGGGAAATAAAATGCATACTCTGAAAATGCAACTAAATTTCAAACAACTTGCCAAGAAAAATATATTAAATCACTAAAAAAAATCAAAATTTCTCAACTATTAAATTTTGAAAGGATTTTTTTGTTTGTTTGTTTGTTTTGTTCCCTTTTTTCAATTTAATAAAGATATTTTCTTAGTTAAAATGTCCAAAAGAACAATTTTATTTTCTGCAAAATTAAAATGAAATTAAAAATCTGCCATTAGGAAAAAGCAAATCAATAAATTTATTGTCTTATTATATTATAAATATATTAATTTGAAGCTAGTACAAAAAAAAAAATATTTCACTGGTCAAAACTTATCAAAAAATAAAAAATATATTTATTCAATGAGCTTGTATTAAAAGGCATTTAAAAAAATTGTATACATTTCATCAATAGGAAAGTGAAAATCTCATAGTAAATTAATGTACTAGTGGAAGCAAGTGTTGTTAGCTATAGATTTAAGAATGGTAACATAATATCAGAGAGTGATTTGATAAAACAATAAAATTAGGTTCAATTTCATTACAACAAAAAATGTTGTAACAAATCACATAAAAAAATATTTTTCAACTTTTTTTGGGGGGGGGAAATTAGAGAAAATTTTGTAAAATTAGAACATGACAACTATTAGGTTGGTGTCATTAAAAAGATCATTGTCTTAATTTTGAAACAGTGCAAACATTTTTTTTTCCATGTGAAAATATTTTTGGGAGTTTATTACCAAAATTCCACCTAGTTCTTAATTAATAAAAATTTTAATTAAAAAATTTATAAAATTGTTGTGAAGTTCATATTTTTATCCTCAAAAACATGTGTACATTAAATTTGGTAACTCTAGCCCCTCTGTCCTGTAAACGACATCATTCGATTTTTATATTCAAAAATATGTTTTCATTTTCTGAATAAGCTTTTGGTAAATTCAAATACAATCAACTTTTGAACAGTTTCATTAGAAATGCATTATAAGCATTTTTCATGTTGTAATAATCTTTCCTGTGTATAGCTATATTCATATAAATTAACATTACATTTGTGAAAATCAGCAAAAGCTTATTGAAAATCTTTTGCATATAGCTAAAAGCTTAAATTATTCTATGAAGAATTATAAGAAAGAAAAAAAATATCTATATTTTCATCTCTTTACAATTGTCCTTTTGAATAGAGTAAAAACCTATAAGCACTAAATTAAGTAAATTCTAAAACTGACAGAGAACTTCAGAATAATAGAATAATATTTTATTTAAATTATTAAAAGTACCAAATTAATAAAAACTGTAATATATATATATATATTAACAAGAACAAGCTCTTCTAATATTCTACACACACCTACAAATTTAATGTTTTTCTTTCTGACTCTCCAAACTACATGCAGAACTGAAGAAGATTGCCAATTCTGATGGAGTAACAATACTCTCTTTGATTCTTTCCAAAAACTGATTTGCTTCTCTCATTAATCTTCCATCATGAACATTTTGTTCCAACAAACTTCTCAATCGATACATTTCAGAGTCCCACTTTTCCAAAATTTCCTTATGATTATGATATTCAGGTTGTTGGAAAAATTCTTCTAATTCACTATTTTCCAATTTGTTGCATTTTATATTAAGAATATTTTTCAAAATATCAATATCTTCAATGTTACCCTTTAAATTTTCAGGTATGGGTAAAATATTGTCTTCAGAATTCCCAAATAAAGAAAGAGGATTAACTTGCAATTCTGGAAGAGAATTTGTACATGTATTTAATAAACTGAGTTGATTGCCGACTGATGCCTGACTACTGCATAAATCCATTGGCTCATGATTTGGGATTGTGGGAAATTCGAAATTGAAATTATTCAATTCATTTTCAAGTTTTCTTAAGTCAGGAAACATGTTTTGCAGGCTATCCTCATTACTTATATCAAGTCCTGCCGGTAATTGTGAGGAATTAATGTCATTACAACTAACAATGAAATCAGGATCATGCAAAGAGTAACTTAGATCATTACTAATACTGTGATTTCCAGAGTTTTCAGGAATATATGGTGGATCATTGTTATTACAAAATGTTTCAGACAACATCAATGAGTGATTTGAATCATCACTTTCATCCTGATTCACAGGAATCTGTGTATCATTCTTTTCAACAGAGTCATACAGATCTTTGGAAAATGGAAGAGGAAACATCTGGGAATCTCCACCACCTTGAATTCCCATATATGAACTTTTTTCTACTGCTGAAGTTCGGTCCAAATCTTCTGGAAGAGGGAAAGGGCAGCCCTGAATAGGAAGTCTCTCAAGGTAGCTGGAATTTTGAAATGCACTTTCATGATGAACATCACTGAGCAGATCTTCATGACATAAAGCAGAACTAGAAGTAACTACAGCATCATGCTTTGGAAGGTTTGGAACATTGTCAAATAACATAGGTTTTGACAAACCAAGACCTTGCACTACACTACTAATAGGATTTGTTATACTTTGTACACTACCAGATTCAAGGAGTACTTGGGGTAAACTTTCAAGTGATGAAGAGGAACATGATTGAGCATTATCACAATAATTTTTTGGAACTAAAGAACTAATATTACAATTATCAAAAGAATCATTTGTGGATTTCGGAGTGATTTTATTTGTGTTATTAAGTTTTTCAAGATTTTCAAACTGTTGTTCACGATTTTGAAACAACATTTCAGAGTCTGGAAATTGAATACTTTTATTATCTTTCTGCTGATCATTATTTTTCAAATCGTTTTTGTCTCTTTTCTTATTATTGGACGGATTACCAGAGTGAGATGAAACACTATATCTAGTAACGGTTATAACTCTTTTCACAGGACCTTGTTGAATGTTATTACTTACATTTCTGGAAACTTGCTTTGGGCAATAACTGTCATTTTTAATGCCTTGATTTTGCCCATTCTTTAAAACAATATTAGTATCAGAAACATTTTCAGAAAGAGGACTGCGTACAAAATTCTGAACACAGTTTTTTAATACTGGCTTCATACTTTCATCATGAATATCAGATCTAGGACAAGCCACTTTATTTCCTTGAAAAGCCTGCTTATTTTTGTAAGGAATATTATCATTCTTATTATCAGAGTTCTTAAATTTTGTAAGAGCATGCTGCAGTACTGTTTCGGTATCTTTTTGAGCTTTATGACATTTTACTAAAGAGGATGCCTCTTCATCACCATCACCTTTTTGAACTCTCACAAATACTGGTTTCATATTAGTGCTAGTCTTTAAATTATCCTCATCACTGTTTTTTATAAAAGGTATACTGTTTACTTTGGTAGCATTTTCACATTTTGGCAGACTTTTTGAAACATTCTGACACTCTTTAGAGTTAATAATAACATTATCATCTTTCACAGATCTACGGTTCACTTTAGGAGTATTTACAATACGAAAAGTTTTTCCTAATTCTAAATTAGTATACTTCCTAGAATTTGCAGTTACTGTTAGAACTTTAAACACTGATTTTTTATTATCTTCATGGCTTGTTGTAATAATTTGCACAGAGTTGCCTTGACTAGAATTGGTACTCTTTCCAATTGCCTCCACTATTATTCTCCCACCACTATTACTCTTTTTGCCTCCATTATTATTCTTAATAACCTGCAATGTGCAGCCTCTAGTAATGTTAATGTTATTTGGAACATTCAGTTTCAGAGGAGCACAACTAGCAGTTGCTTGATGAGAAGCAGTGTTAACACTCATATAACTGGAAGAGACTTGTGGTGAACTATCTTCATCATAGCTATCATATTGGTTTTCAGAATCACTATCTTCATCATCATCATCATTGTCGTCGTCATCGTCATCGTTATCTGAAACGTGAAGGTCAGCAGGTATCTGCATGCCATTTATATCTTCTGCGAACTTGCACAATTTCACAATATTCTTAGATTTGCTATTGTTTGGAGGTTGAGTCGGTCGATTCTGAAGCCTCCAGAATACTGATGCTCTGAAAAAAATATTTTAGAAAGTAGCTGAAGAATACTTTTAACAGGACAAAAATTTTACTAATATAAAATAGCAATAATCTTTAATTAATAAATAATAGTAATTACTTTGCTTACTGTCAACCGATTAATAGGGAGGGGGAAAAAAGCCTGTTCCGTTTTTAGAAGCAAACTACTAACAACTGATGAGGGACTTAAAACCATTCTACACAAAAATAATTATAAGAACCTTTGGATTCTTACTGATAGCCGCAGCTCAGTAAGACCTCAGTAAAACCTTAACATTTGGACCAATGTTGGAGATAAAGCATGTTTGTCTATTCTTCAGAAGTTGAAGCTGATTTCACTCCTACATGATATTCATTTCCAGTGGATCCCATCTCATGTAGATCTACTTGATAACGAAATAGCAGAAGGCTTGCAAAGAAAGGAAGCAGCCTAGCAACTTCATCTGCTGAGCTCACATACTCAGAACTCTTTTCTCAGGCAAAATCCCTAAATAAGAATTGAATGGTACCCTCTACTCATGACTGGTATAAGACCGGTCTTTAATTCTTCCTTGTGATAGAAAAACAAACACTTGCCATGTCACGTCTTGCCAGTGGCCACCTTAAATGTCTTTTCTTTTCACAAGGTGAAAAATCTCACCCTCTTTGCCTGAAATGCCGCCAACATCGGGCCTCTGCTGACATTATTCAAGGCTGTTTAGAACTTCTATGGGGAGAAATTTATTCTTCTCCCTTCCTTGTTTTTGACTTTCTTCTTGTCAACGGATTTTTGGATTTGGTCAGACTAAGTCAGGCCATGAAAATTAGCAATAACAACTTTGCTTACTGATAATCTTTTGCATATTATAATTTTATATCAATTTATACACTGTTTTAATCCTTTCATTACCAACCCAACCATGCAAGTTCTATTTAGAAGGGTCGAATTTCTGAGAGAAACATGGAGGTGCAGGCTATAACACCTGGAAGTTCCTTGCGAGAGAAATGCCAGCTATTCATACTTGACAGTGATAAACTGCTTTTCCTAGCAAAATGCCTTCATAAGTTTATGGAAAAAATTAATTAAATTTATATTTATGTGAAGTTTAAAAATAAAGCATAGGGTAGCCCAAAAAAGTGAAACAAATACTTATTTCCTTAAATATTACACCTAAACATATATCTTCCAATTACAAAGCTTCAGTAAATAAGGTAGACAACTGAATAGTTACACTTTGGCATCTGCTGAATTTAATAATAGAAAGTCTTAAAAATTAAATTTTTATAAAGCCTTGATGGTGTAAAGAAATCAACAAGAAAAATGTTCCTCTGATATTCATCAATGCACACACAAAATATTCGTTAAAGTTTCACACTTCTATTTACAAAATATGAAAAGTTATTAAAAGACAAAATTGATTTAAACCAGTCTTTTATATTCCAGGTTTGTTTGAATGAGTCTTTCATATTATATTTTAGGGATAAAATATATATTATAACAGATTATTAAAATGGCTTAATCACAAAAAAAAAAAAAAAATGAATTTGCTCTTATTCTTTTTGCTCTTAAAAATGTATTGTAATTATTAAATTATAAAAAATGATCAAATAGTATATTAAATGAAGTGTTTGCAAAACTGTTTAAAAATAAACATCTTTGAATCCTAAGCAATGTTACATTCTTCTTACAGTAATTGAATGCACATGCAGCAGCATTGCAATTACAAGCAGCATAAATCATGAAAATCCTCATTACTGAAATATGCCATTTTAAGAGAAAGTTAAATATCATGTATATAATTGAGAGAAAACAATTTTATTTTCTTATTTGGATTTGCAACACTTCCTTAAAGTACCTTATCAATTTCTCAAATTTCTCTTCCTTTCTTAATTGAATCAAAGTTGCAACTGTTGACCAGTCAAAGTGAACAGCAGCATGTATAAATAGTTATTTTTTTCTTTGAAGTTGTAGTGATTGAATGATATACTACAAGACAAAAATTTACACTTGATAATTTTTCAGAACAAAATTAATTCATATATTATAGAATAAACTTATGACAGCCACCTACAAACATAAAAATAAGGTTATTTCAACAAATTATGAAGACAGATGTATGAAATTTTGTGTGTGCTAGATGCAGATAAGCATTTTACTAGTAGACACTTTTAGATTAGGAGCCATACAAAGAGTTGATTTTTTTAAACTTTTATCATTAACCTAGACATTAGTCAATGTAAATGCAATTTTGTAATTAGTAGTATCAGGTTAAGGGCAATATTCAGAGAAATAAATGCTAGGTCAATTTTTACAGACATCATCTACATAAAATTAAAAATTAAAATATTAAAATGAACTCTTTATAAAAAACGAGCATTGTAAAAAAAAAAAAAAAAAAGTCACAATTAGTTTGCAAGAATAATATAAGCATTTTCAGAGCTTTCTGAATGCAACTTAAACTTGTGTTTCCTTTTACACAGAAAAACAAAATATTATAATAACATTTATCTGTAGTATAAGTTCATTTTTTTTAACTCCCCTTCCTTTTTTTTTTTTTTTTTTTTTTGCATTTACATAAAAAAAGTATTTTTGCAAATAATACAATGAAACATTTAATAAGAGAAAAAAAAATCATACTCAAAAAAATCTATAGTCTTCAGTTTGATTACAAAAACAATTTATTATAAAATTCTTTACAGGTTAATCTATTCTGGCATGCAGAAAAATACTTATTTTATATTTGATTGGTGTCATATTCAATTCTTATAACTTTCTTACTATTTAGATCACAACAAGAAATGTTGTCCTCAAGACAAAATCCAATAACTACATTAGACTGCATTTTTTTCCCCTTATTTCTAAATATATCAAAAGCAAAAAATATCACAAAAGATATTTATAGATACATTTTTAATATTTCTGAAGTAAGGAGTAAATGTAACATAAAGGAATTTCCAAATTCATTTTTATTTATTTTTTACCAATATTTTCATGAAACTACGAGAACAAAGCATCAAGAGCTCAATTAAACGAATTATAATATATTCTTAATATTTCTGCCCATAAAAGAAGTTTATTCAGGTAAAAATGAAATCATAAAAGAGGCTAAGCGTATACCTTGTAAGTTGTGATTCCAACTGCAGACGATTTTCAATTTCCTTGGTCCATTCTTCATAAAGAGAATAAACCCACTCCTCTGATGGATTTTTCCTACTATTTCCTAAATCTTCATGACCTTCTAAAAGCAAGATCTCTTCATGGTTTCTAATAGCTTCACTTGGAGACATTCCTATTAAAAAAAATTTTTTTTTAATTGTTTGTTATTTTAACATATTATATCATTTCTACTTCATTTCACAATAAACATGATCTACAAGATAATAAAAACATGAATTATTTCATACTATCCATTATAAATTATCTGAGCTTCATTTTCAAGCAAAAAACTTTAGCATATTTTTTTTTTATTTTATTTTCTAATGAAATACTTAATAAACAAATCTTACAAAAAAAAAAGAAAAAAAATCTTGCCCAAAAAATAATAATATCGAAACTTACAGGTGTAAACAAAAATAATTATCAAAACACTAAATTAATTTTTTTTTAAAGAAGAAATTTTGTTTCAAATACTTTGTTTGGAAAATAATATTGAAATAATTCAAATAAAGATATCAAATTGAATTATGTTAACTTAATAATCAGTGACAAGTAACACAAAAGAAAATGCTCTTAATGATTTCAAGGCTTAATAATTCATGTGAAGAATTCCCTTGAAAATGAAATTAGCATTTTAAGAAGCTCTGTACCAACACATTCTATAATTCTACAATTATGATCAAAATATTTTAAAAGGCAGTGAAAATAAGAAGTAATTACATTGGTCAAAGGAAAAATTCTTTAGAAAATATTTGAAAGGAATCACTCAAGATATTTTTTAATAAACTAAATGCATTTAATTTGCCTAATAATAATGTAATGTATTTCTTTTTAAAAAGAATATTAAGGAATCATACATGATGTGATTCTGTCATCTATCTTTTAGCATAGAAAAAAAGTTAGAAAAGATTTGTTTGCATATAATTGATACAGACTTAGTCACAGGTCATTTTAATTATCCACACAATTAATGATAGCAGTTCCTGTGAGAAAAAGAATAGAAAATAAAAATGATATCAAAGTTTTTAAAGTAAAAAACAGAAAATTGTAAAAGATAAAATTGTTCTCAAGGCTGTTTCAGAAATATGTGCACTCCTTTTTAACAATATTAAATAATAGCATGGCTTTACAATCATTTCTTATTGATCAATATTCATTTAATCATACTCATTTATAAATACTTTAAAACACCCTCACTTTCTTGACACAGAGCTGCTTCACAAAAAAAAAAAAAAAAAAAAAAAATTATATCTGCAAATATTTTACAAAAGCAGAGGAGGTGGACTGTATGTAAACATATATTATAAAAAAGTTTTAAGAAAAGCAAATATTAAAAATTACTGAGAACATCATTAGTTTTTAATCTCATTTTTCCCCCTCTTCACTATCATGTAGAAGTGTGTAATATGTATAATCAGAATTGTTAGATTAGAATATATACTCCCAGAAATTGTCCCAAATCTGATAAACAATTGGTACATAAATTTCCTTTAATGCAATTTTAAAATATCCTATAGAAATCTGTGTTGAGTAAGGGAAAGAGATGGTATTTCAACATTTTCTTTTAAATCATTTCCTATTCTACAAAAGATGTCATCAAAACTGAAAACAATTACATTTTAATATTGCACAGTGTCCAAGGATATAATTTCTGAGAAAACTTTTTAATGGCTTCTTTTTTTTTTTTTTTTTTTTTTTTTTTGTCTTTTATAATAGAATGGGGGGAAAATGAGTAACTTGAATGTTATTTATTAGTATTATTAAATGTTCCTTAAAGATATAATAAATTTCTCTTTTTTTTATGAAAAGATCAAAATTTTTTACAGTCAATTTTTATGGCAAATGTTTTATTTGGTGAAATTATCACAATTGCATATAACCTATCCTAATTCACAATATACTAGAGAAAATACTTTTTTTTTAATTTTAAAAAGCAGGATTCAGACTCACAATAATAACAGATATTGTAAAGATGGGGGAAAAACAAGATTAATGTATTTAATATGTATTTATATTATCATTTGAACAACAAAAATTGGAATACAATTATAATGAACAAATTTAATTGGAATACAATTATAAAATTCTTTAAGTTTTTTTCCTCTCTTGAAGTTATCTGTTTTACTAAAAATCAGAATAGAATAAATATAATATAATATAAGGAGGTTGGCTGACATCCCCCCCCCCAAAATTTTGCCAACCTGAAGTAAACAATAGAAAAACTCAAGAACATTGCTTAACAAGTAGGTTTGAAAGTGAATGAAAAAAAAAAAAAAGGGCAATGAAAATAAATGTTAAAATGAATTATTCACTTCTGATAAATCAAAAAGACTAGTTATTTCATACCTTGGAAATACGGCAAGTAAAATAGGAAGCAGAGATGATGAAACAAAAATTGCAATTAAAAAGACTCATCATTAATTCAGAACAATAACAGATTCTCAAAAGCATCAAATATAAGCAGTAAACTCAAATTACAAAAATTTAATGCAAAATTATTAGCAGTTATTCTTCATGGTAATGAAACTTGAAAACTTACTGTCAAATCACTTATTGTATTACAAAATCACTGTTTAACTGTAAAATTTAATGTCATATCATGTCACAAAAACAGAAATCAAATTCCTCCGAACTACTTGCTTAGAAAGATTCTTAAAATTTATTGGCCAAATAAAGTTCCAAATTTTGAACTATATAACTTCTATCAAATCTATTTATATCAAAATTTTAAAAAATGGCTGAACTTGGATTTGACATATACTGAAACCAAATGATAGAATCAGAGTTATGCTAATATGGGCACTTGATGTAAAAAAGAAGACCAAAAACTGCATAGCACCGTATGCTCATGAAGAAAAGAAATTATTTTTGGCAGGGTTAGGCCAAAATTTGAAATGCTTTCAGCATTAAACCTGGCTGGATGGCACACAGCTGTTAGAGACTTGTGCACTAGCTTGATGTAAACACAGATGATAATAATGAATATTGGGTCTGCAAAGAAATTGAAAGGGCCTTAAAAAAATCAATATTTACAAACATCTAATATAATTTGAATGAAAAAAATTCATTTAAATTTATATGTAACAAAAAAAATGTCGCAAATTTATTTTTTATTTATCAATATTTATCTTCCATTTCCTTATTTATAAAAAAAAAAAATTGGGCTCACAAAAAAAATACTTAAAACTCCATTTCAAATCTTCACCTTTGTCTGAAAGATACACTTTGTAATAATAATAACTTTATTTAAAACATGATACATAAATATATGCATTGTTTCTGATATACACAGATGAAGGAATTAAAAGCTGAAAGAAAATGCAGTCCTTGATGTTTTTTCCCGTTCTTCTACAAAGCATTGTTAAAAAAGCATAGTTCAGAATTTTTAACTATGTTTCTATTGAAACATATTAAATTAAAAATAATATTAAATCATTAAGAGATTTAAATATTAAGTACAAAATTAAATAGTGATTAAATTTATTTGAAAATACAAAAAAAAAAATGGGAAACTAATAATTCTTTATCAATACTGATTCAAAAATAATGAATACCAGCATTCAACATATGAGGATATAATTACAAAGTATTGTTAAAAAGAAATCATATAAGACCTAAGTCGATCATTTATATAAATTACAATATTATGTTTTTTCTTTTTTTTTTTTCAAAATTAAAAAGTGATATTAAATTATAGAGATTTAGAAAGTTGATGTTAACTTACCTTCTGTAAAATACCCAATGAATGCTTTTTTAGTTTCCTCTATTTGCCTTGCCATATTAAGTACCTCGGTTTTATCAATCAAATGAGTATGAATGAAGCAAATTCTCATAATACCTTTGTAACCTCTTTTCACATATTCATCTTGGTAGTAAGTTCTTTTGCCACCCTTTTTTATTTTCACAGAAATAGCTGCTTTGCAGTTAAAATCTAATTTAGTACCTTCATCATCCTGAAAAAAAAAATTAACTTTATTAATAAATTAACCTAAGTGAAACATCATAAACAAATTTTAAGAAAAATATCTTATTCTTATTACAAACACTTAATAAGATTATATGTTTTTCTACAATACAATTAAAAAGATATTGAAATATGAGAAAATACGAACCTTTAAATATGAGATCTCATAAAAGATAAAATTATTAAAGCTGTAAGATAATTTGTAAAGCATTTGTATCTTCTATTGCCTTATCTGATTTCCTTTGACATACATATATCAACAAGTCCAAAAACCAATGTAATGAAAGTAAGGAAGAAGAAAAAAACAGTTTTAATCTAATCATGTGCAATTTTAAAGTCACAAGGAGAAATTTGTTTCACATTGAAAGAAATATTAAGAAAGCTATATTTTCCTAGAAATCTTTTTAAATGTACTTATTTACATTTCTATTAGATGTCCAAAAACTAATTAAGTACAAGAATTCTGTTAAACATTTAAAAAATTATCATACATTTCTTTAATCCTGCTTTGTTGTATTTAGATTGTTAACAGTTTTTTATGTACTAAGAAATAGAAAATAGCATTTATGAAGAACAAATAGACATAAATCAATAATTGAGATTATTGAATTTTATGCTGAATAGTGCTTTCATGAAAATTCACTATTTAAGTGTTAATAAAATGTATAAAAGTAAATATAATTAGCAAACCAGGTTTCTTTTTAAAATGTTCCCTATTTTCTCAGTTTATTTATAAGACTGAATAGTGAAATAATTCTAAATTACAGCATAAAAATTTTTAGGAAATAACAGTATGACACTCATATTATAATTATTCTTATAAATCTATTATACTCAAAGCACCATTGTAAATAGAGTAATATACTGAGAAAGTCAACTAAATTTTAAAATTTAGAATTTTTCTATAAATTTTAATTTTATACCAAAGATCTAGCATGTTTTGTATCACCCTCAAGTAAATACATTATTTGTATTCCAAGGCATATTATTTGACATCAAATATGTTGCGCATTGCATGATTTGCTATAACTGTTTTAGTTCTATCAGTTTATACCTTATTTTTATATCATTCACATATAAGCGGATGGAGCTCACATACTTTATTACTTTACTTCTGTGAAAATCATGCTGAAAAGGTACTTTCCTAAATGCTACAATATTAGACACTATATAAAATACATTATAGTGTTTCTCACCTATGCAGATGACATAGATAAGAGGATAAAAATGCTTGTTCTACATATAAGTGTGACATGACACCTTGTGAAAGATTACTGTTACACATGTAAGCAATGCGACATGCAATGTGTTAGAAAACTACTTTAAAATGAATTAATTTTAAATAGCATCTATAATCAATAATGAATTTCTATAGCCATTGTCTAATTTCAAGGAATAAGATTTGGATGTATAGCAATAAAGGCTGTCATCTTCTTTCCAAATGTAGTCACAATAAATAGAAGCATTAAGGCAAACAGTCATGATAATTAGAATAAAATAATCATTATTATTATAGATTAGTCAATAGTAAGTCAGCCATCTAACTCTCCGACCCGCTACGAAGGCACATGGATTTAAACCATAAAAACAAAATGACCAGACCACCACAACAGCAACATTGGCGGGAACTGTGGTTGAGTCCTAAGGGCCATCACCGGCCATGGTAGAACCCTCCCCGAAGGACATACGTCCCGTCATTGATGGGTCCACCCACCATGCCGGAAGCATCTCATCCTCATTTCGAGGTGCTCCCCCGGGGGTTTAGTCAATAGTAATACAGCTTTGTTTATTATATTACCACAAAAAAAGTACAAACAAGAAAATTACAGACAAAAAAGAATAATCATATACATTACTGTTACAAAAAAAAAATCTGTAGATAAAATTTCAATCAATTAGAATGATACTTTTTTCTTCTAAAATCCAAAATTTTTATGTAATTAATTCTTAATACTATTTATTTTTAATACAATTAAATATTTAAATTCAATATGTTATCACTAAATTTATATAATTAATTAATTCCAATAATTATTTTTCAATGAAAAATTTTAAATATTCTATCAAATACATGAATTTCAGTAAAACAAATATAAGGATTTCCCCCTCCCTTTAATCCAATTCCAATTAAATATTAGAAATTACACAATGTTAAGTACATATGAAGGGAAGTTCATAAAAATACAACAATAAAATTGAAAATAAGAATAGATCATTTTAAAAAGAATTAAGGATATAAAACTGATCTTAATGTACATTTGAGTAATCACTGCTTTCTTATGCGAGTGTGTATTGATCCAGAAATTTCATAATTTTCAAGTTTAATTATTTCAAAGTGATAAAAAATTTTAAAATGTAGCTGAAAGAGACATTTTTAGCAAATAGTACATATTTATTAGTTTTCTAATTATTATTTTCCCAGCAGGCAGAATACATATGCATCATTTAAGATCAAACTATTGATCTGAAAATTTGATGCTAATAAAATTATTTAGATATAGTTAAAGATTTAGAAAAGGCAAGTCCATCTTATCAGACAGATGATGAAATATTCTTAGAAGCCTTTAAAAAAATATTAACAGTGGTCTTTAATTTACACAAATGCACTGCTGATAAAATTTAGAATTTAATAAAAAAAAAACTTTTTTAAAAAACGAAAATTCAATTGGGAATAAAAAAATGCACACTTATCAGAATTTGACAGTAATAAATTGATAGTTTGTAAATGAACTGTCACAGAGGCATAAAATGACGTTTAAATTGATGCTTTAGTACGATATCGTTAATAACATATTAAACTTTAACTATAGTTATAATCAATGAACGTACATCGAATTTTCTTTTTTTACCGAATGATGAATTTTGACACACATAGAGTTGATTAAGAACATTTTCTTCACATGTTGTACTTTGTCTTAATAGCCATTCAGTGTTGGTGTTTCCTTTGAAATGTTTAAACCATTCCTTGACATCATCGTAGTCATTTAAAGCAATTCTCAGTTCACATTCAAAGTTTTGGGAATCTATTTTTCTCTTTTTAAGAACTTTGTATTTAAACTTCTTAGGGAAAACTGCATTTTCTATGTCCAACTCACATGGCTCCATGTTTAATTTGTTGACAAACAATTGCTTCACATTTTAAAACTAAACGTAACCGCAAATTATCGTGCACTTTTTTTTTTCTGCTCTCTTTTGCATAGCGACAACAAATATATGTAAAAGGCACAATAAATCCATAATAGCTTTTTTTAGAACTATAAATATTTCATATAGTTACATATAAATGTATAAAAGCTTGTGGGTGTGAAACTTTGTAGCTGACCTTTTTAATATTAACATCCTTAGTTTGGCAACACCATATTTCGCGCAATTTTTGGTATTTGGTACTGATTTTCGTGGTTTCGTTTACTGCCTCAAAACTTTTCCAAAATTTAATGTATCAAATTTATTAGAATTGTTGCAATGGAAATCGACAATCAATTTGAGGATTCTTTTGATCCCAGTGTTTATCCAGATTTGTTGCCCATTTATTACAAACGTTTATTTCCATTTTCTTTATATCACAAATGGTTAAGATATAATGATGGTAAAATATGGTTCTGTTTTTGTATGTATGTATCTTTGAAATTTAGATATTCAGATAAAAGTTCTAATTTTGATTAATTTTTTTTCTTTAGATAAACTCTTTATAAATAGAGAGTTTTCTTTTACTCTAAAAGATGATGTATATTTAAGATACCAATCATTTAAAGATGAAGAAGATATGAGGAAAGAGGTTATACAAAAATGCCCTCATAAAATTGATATAGGAGCTGTGTACTCTTGTCGGGTAATTATATTATATTTGTTAGCATGTTATTTTTTTACTTGTATTATTATTTTCTTGTAAACATCTTGAAATGTTACTTTTTCTTTTTTTTTTTTTTGCACCAAAATAATATTTAAATAAAAATTATTATTCAAAACCAAATAAATATAAAAATTACAGAAAAATTGTTGACTATTATAAATTTGTCAATTTTTTTTATTTATATGTTTTACAGAGCT
The DNA here is from genome assembly GCF_947563725.1 of Argiope bruennichi. NCBI lineage: Eukaryota > Metazoa > Arthropoda > Arachnida > Araneae > Araneidae > Argiope > Argiope bruennichi. The sequence goes on along the minus strand of NC_079157.1, from coordinate 79,644,570 downwards.
TTTATCACTTAAATTAGTATCTTGGTTTAATTCTTTATTGTTTTTTTTTATATATATTTTGCTAATGATTCAGCCTAGTGACCAACGCACAGCTTCAAATTTTCATCCTTTGGAAAAAGAACTTGTTTTTGATATTGATATGACTGATTATGATGAAGTAAGAACATGCTGTAGTGGAGCTGACATCTGTAAAAATTGCTGGCCTTTTATGACTATTGCCTTGAAGATCTTAGATAGAGCTTTAAGAGGTAACATTTTTTTTTTTTTTTTTAACATTCATTTAAGACATTTCAAATTAAATCTGTGGTTTTGATTTTTCTCATGAATCTGTTAATGGGATGTCTGTTAGTAAAATCATATATATACATTTACTTTTTTGCATCCTTATATTGGAATATATGATACTAGTGTTATGATTCAAATTAGTAGATAAAATAATCCGTCTCTTATTTTATCAGTCTTTTAAAGTAAAATGTACTTTGGATCATTTTATCTTTTAAGGAAGATAAATTGTTGAGAATCTTTTTATGCTAGGATAAATTCATTTTGGAAAAGCTGAATAATAGTGGCATTTTTTATAATCTCTGATTATATAAACATACTGTTGAAATTTATTCATTCATAACTATTATGAATGAATAATAGTTATGAAAAAATATTGTACTTATAAAAATTAAATATATAACTAAAATATGTCACTTTATTTCTTCAAACAACAGAAAGTATATCTTAAATTTTCATTTTGTATCACTTAAATTATATTTTGCATTTAATTAGAACAATTATGTATTTATTCAGTCTTAAATAAAAAGTTATCCTTATGATTGTCTTTTAGAGGACTTTGGTTTTAACCATCTTCTTTGGGTTTATTCTGGTAGAAGAGGAATCCATTGCTGGGTGTGTGATAAAGAAGCTAGAGAACTCAGTCCAGCAGCACGTAGTGCCATTGTTGAATATTTAAGTGTAATTAAGGTAACCTTAGACTTTGATTAAAGAATTTGTTTGCAGCTAATTATTTCTGCTATTAAATTTCAATGTAATATACAAATTTTTTTTTTTTTTTTTTTTTTTCCTTTTTGCAAATTATTGAGCATTTTAAATAAATTTGAATTAATATATATAAGATAAAAATGTTTGGAAGCAAAGTAGCTTTACTTTCTGTATGCTTGTCATTTTTATATGTTCATTATTATATAGAAATAGAAGATCATTTTCTCATCATTTTTATCAATTATTTTGCAATATTTTATAGATTACAAGTACTTTTCATCAGTTTGTTTTGTATTACATAAATTGATCTCTTTACTATCAATTCATGATATACTTGTGCACCATACATATTTGCCTCTACAAATATACTCCTTGTTATTTATTTTAATTAAATAGAATTTAGATTAAGCAAAAATTCTTCAAACAGGAATGTCAGTATGGATGAATTTGTATAAAGTTGGCCTTCTGGCATATGGCTTTGTTCTTTTCTATAGCTTGAATTTATTTCTTAGATTTTAGAGAATAGATATTTGGGCAAATTAAAATGACATTTTGATGCTATAAATTTAATTACATTGGATGTTATGTTATTGCATAATAAGATATTATGTTATTGCATAATAAGATATTGGATATGTTATTGCATAATAAGATAAATTTTTCTTATTTCAAAATAGGATTCATTCAAGTGTAGATATAATCTAAAATTTCAATTATATATTATATTTTATTTTTCAATGTATATATATATTCTGTATGTTAAATTATTACATTTTCTGCTTATGTTTAGACTGATATATATCCATACCACAAAAAGAATATTATTATTCTTTTAAAGAAAATTTATATATGGAATGTCTATTCAAACTCTTCTTTCCCCACACTATCCTATTCTACAAAATATTGCTTTATTTTAATTATATTTTAAGATTCAGCGAGAATATTTCTAATCTTTAAGAGATTATTTCTTCTTAAGGAGTTTAAAAATATATAATTATAATATAGTAATGGAAATTTTTGAAGTCATGCTTTGAAAAAGAAAACTAATAAGCATTAAAATATCTTAAGATATAGTAAAATACTTTTCAACTACAGCAAATGAACTTGTAACTAATTATACATATACAGTTTCATTAAATAGTTGAATATATGAACTTGGAAAGTGACATTTGCAAAATTGTACTCAAATTTTAGTAATATTTTCTTAAATGTGTATTAGAATTATTATACTATACTAAATACTTAATAGACTATTTTAATATAAATAAAATATAAACCTATAAAAAAATCTATGTTAATGCTGTACAGAAATTTTTCATTGTAATATATTGTAAAAGTTAGTAAGATTTTTTTTTATTTTATCATGCTAAAGGTATCATTAATTGTTTGATAAATATCAGCAAATAAATGATGCAAAACTTATTTATATTATAACCATAAATTCACATTTGAGTTTATTATCTTAAAAATGCAATCCTTCCAAAATTGTTGACTCAATGAATAGTGGTAATAAAATAGAGATATAGATACTGTAGAGACTTCTAATAATGACCATTAGAGAGAAATTTCTTATTTTTGATTTATCATATCTATTTCTAAAAATCTTTATTTATTTGTTGTTCTCTGTATTAATGTTTAGTAAATTTTTGAAGACTATTTCTAAAACTGTTTTAAAAATACTATAACATTTATTTATTTTTAATACTATTTTTTGTTTTAGGGTGGGGAATACAAAGCCAAAAAAGTTCATTTGCCTGAAACTTTACATCCAAGCTTAAAGTAAGATGCATTTCCTTATATTTAAAACATATGTGTGGTGCGTATATGCTTGTGTTTACTTTTAAAAAAATTATCTAATAATGTTATCACATTGCCTATAATAACAATAAAAAAAATTTAAGTAAACACATATTGTTCATATATATGTATAGAGGTATTATTAATATTTTATATAGAAGTCCATCGTGTGTCAAAATTATGAATCTTTTGTAAAAACTGTTTGTATTATGATTTTTTTATAATTGAAAATTTAAAAGCTTGAGGAACCAAATGGGTAAGTGGATATTAGTGATTAAATAAAAAAAAATAAATAAATAAAATAAACCATTCAGTTGGAAGATTCAACTGAATTGTGTATTTATCATTTTGATCCATTTGTAAGGAATAAAAAAAATTTATTGTTTTATTCACCAACAAATAATTTGTCACATTCAGTAATAGTGATTTGCTACATAATTAACCAAAATGGTACTTTTCAATTATATTTATAGAAACCATAGTTGTAGGAAAATAAGATGGGATGCCTGCACATGGATTTTATCATCATGATTGGACATTCTTTTTGAGGGTATTGTGTTACACACTGACACTGGGGTATAGATTCTCTCTAGTTCTTTTACCTCCCCTCCATTTTCTTTTGCGAATTATTGAGCAAAATAAAGGAAGGAACCAGATTTGTAATTTTTTGTCACTTTGCAACTATTCTGTTGCTTTAAATGGCAGTGAAATTTTATGATATGTAGATTTTTTTTTAAAAATTAATAAAAGAGATGGATATAAAAGATTTTGAATTTTAGATGGGGAATTTTTCAATTATTATCTTTAATAAGAACTTATGTTTTGTCATATAAATAAATATTCTTCAATAGTCGCATTACTTGATTGTAGAGGATCTCTGACAAATCTTTCAAATGGGGTTAAAAAAAGTTTTCACTCACCATCCATTACTAATTATATAAATGCTTCTTTTCTACTTTTTAAGATAATGAGTTATTTAATACTTACTTAATTAATAATTACTTGATGAATGCATAATTCTGTTGATTGGCTTTAGAAGATCTTATAATTTAAAGGAAATAATTCAATTCATACTTATTTATATTTTTAACAATGAACTGTAGAATTGTCAGTGGGTGGCTTGTAATTTAATGTTTTGCTATTTGCTTCAGCATTGTTTGTCTGAATACATTTATTTATTACTCAATCTTGGAGGATATGAGAATAGCAATATTTATGTACCTATGTGACCATAACATATTTGGTCAGACCTCCAGTTATTTCGGTAATCTTTTTTTTTTTTTTTTTTTTTTTTTTTCTAAAGTTATTTACTATTTTCTATATATGCTCAAATGAATATGAATAATTTAACATGATAATGTTTATAATCAAATAAGTGTGAGATGCAAAAATTATTCAAAACAGTCTTCCAGGCAAACTGCTTGATTTGATGTTGCAACTGACATGTAGTTGCTTCTTGTGTAATTGGTTGTAAAAAAGATTATATTTCTCAAAATTTTAATTAAATCTATAATGAAATGAAAAAATTAATTTAAAATTTTACTAACTAACTTTGGATGAAGCTATTCTACATTACTTTAAAATTCAAATAACAATATAATGTAGTATAAATGTTTAAGATAATAATAAAATAAATAACTTATACCACTAACATGGCTTGTTACTTACATTTATATTTTTTATTTATTATTTTTTTTTTCAAAATTTGACATTTAATTTTTATTTTGAGTTCAGTTACAATTTTAAATATAAATTGCAATTCAACTCAAAATTATATTTTTTTAAATCAAAAATTATAATTGTTTCTTATCATAAAAATAAAAAAAAAATATGTAAAATAAAGAAGAAAAAAATTGACTTTATTTACTTTATAATAATACTATTGCATGAAATATTTCTAAAGCATGTAATTTTTATTTAAAAAAATAATAATTAATATTTATCATATAAGCAAACTTTGAATTCTCTTGAATAATTTTTGCACATATAATCTTGCAATTGCTGCTAAGATTCTTCAATAACTATATATGGAAATTTGTTTTCATAATCTGTGTAAGTACAAATTTTTCCCCTCCCATTTTAAATCACCTTTCAGGGAAATATACTTTGAAATCCCTTACCTCAATTAATTTCAAAGAGAAAATGCCTTACACCAATGGAATAATTACTAACCTATTCCATTTCCACGACTGTGGACAAAAAGCATCATGAATCGTTGAGTATAAATTTCCTGCTATAATGCTTTATCAATCCAAGGTCATCTGTCCTTCTGCTGAGTGACTTTACTCTTTAACTTCCTCTATCTTCATTACCTTCCTATGGACAAAAGTGTAAATTTGGTTTATCTGTGAATGAGAATAGCAAATTCTACATTATCATTCACAATTGAGGACAGCAGAATGATTAAAGTCCACACAGTGGTTTGCAAATGAAAATAGCTCAATTCATACTATCACTCATGAACAAGCGACAAACTCGGAAAATGTTGATTTGGTTCAATTTGTTCACTTAAAGTATCTACTCATTTTAACCTGATATTTTGTGAATAAATTTTGTGTGTTCTTAAAATTTATTGCTAGATGTATGAAAAGTATAAATGATTCAAAATTTAAAATATTGCTATAAATACTCAGAATTTGAGAAGTAAGTGAAATTATTAGATAATATGTCATTTATTTTTTATTTTTCCGAAATTTCATTTTCTTATTTAAAGCTGATTAAGTTGCATTTAATAATTTCTAACTATTTGTTAGTGGAAATTTATATTTAAAAGTGCTTTCCAAATTAAATAATGTTTCCATTTCTGATAAATTTTAAGAAATGAAAACATTTGACATAAATAGATAGTAGCCATAATTAAAGAAGTACTTATTCTTTTATTTTTAAATAATATTTTTTCTTTTTCTTGCAGGCAAGCAGATAAAATTGTTTCCAAGTATTTTGAAGATCTCATGTTAAATAAACAAGATTTCTTAGCCACTCAGGAGAATTGTGAAAAAATAATTGCAATGTGCTTGGATCAAAATATCCTTTATGAATAATAATAATAATTAATTGTATGGTACCTGCAAATCTCATTTAAAGCAGTTTTAAATTTTATCCTTTCAAATTTTGTTTTTACCAAAGACTCCTACAACCTAATTTTCCTCTAATCAATCATTATTTTCTTTTTTATAATTCTTGTATGTTTAATTTAATGTGTTTATTTATCTATTGGTACAAAACCCATTTAAATTATGAATTATAAGGTTAAGAAAACCTGGTTTAAGACAAAATTGTCAATCAATATTTAAAAATTACATTTTTTTTATCATTTGTTAGTATTAAAATTTTATTTAAAATATTCAGTTTAAAGTAACTACAATGTCAATTAAAATCCAAAAAATATTATAATTATTATTTTAGAAAACTAATAAAAAAGAGGCAGAAAATTAATTCAACCTTTTTTATAAGTATATAATGAAAAGGCACTTTCAAATTTTTAAACTTTGTTTTATTCCGGGTGGCATAATTTATGTACAAGCAGAAGCGATCAGGCACATCAACACAGAACAATGCAAGAGGAAAAGCTCATGAAATATTTATCCCCATGATTATATACTGTGAGTTTTTGATAGGGAATTCTTTACATGTGTTGATTTAGGTAAGGGAATTATAGAGATCTTTTAAAAGAATGTATTAGATTGAGAAATTTTTATCCCTTCACTCGGAGTGAGGGAACTTGTCGCTCTCAGCAATTTTAACGAGCTTCTGTTGCATTAATTAAATAAAAAAGGTGGAATTGGATCAGGAAATAAGAGAATATTTTAGAATGAAGTTAATATGGGCTGAATTAAGATAAAACTTTGGAAATTAATTAGGATTTAATATAGAATTAAGAGATATCATTATATATATATTGTTAGATACAATACTAAAAAAAAAAAAATGGAATATGAAAAAAATATTACTTTGGGCATTAACAGATAATAAACGCTTATTTACATTATAAATTTCAGTCAAAATATAGGTTTTTATGATTATTATTGTTTGAAATGTAAATATTTGAATCATTTCATTGCATTATATGTTGAAAGTTTTGTCTCTATCTAATGATATTAGACAAAACTATAAGGCACAGCATATGCATCAATTATAATTTTCAAAAAATAATTGAACTATATAGAGAGATAGATACTTTAAGAATTGATATAAAATAAATAGGTTGTTTCTTTTGTTGTTGATCGTTACAATTCTTAATAAAGTTAAATGGTAAAGAATATCTAAAGAGTGCTCTCAAAGATTCAAAATCCAGCCAAGAAAAGTGGGAAATTATCAATCAAATTGATGATGTTGTGATAGCGGTAATTCATGCATTTTAATAATATCTTAAATTATTTATTTATTCTTTTATGAAATATATCAACTATTTTTTCACTTCTTATTACAGAAAGGAGTTAAGAATCGATCAAAACATTTCCTAACAGAGGTAAAATTCCAGTTATGTTACCCTCGTTTAGATATCAATGTAACCAAAGGATTAAACCATCTTCTGAAAGCACCATTTTGTGTCCATCCAAAAACAGGACGGGTTTGTGTTCCTATTGATGTCAAGACAGTTGATTCTTTTGATCCATTTTCAGTACCAACTATTTCGTAAGTATTTCACAATAAATACCTTAATAAAGCCTTAGATGTTTATTAATCTAGAATTATTTTTGTGTGAAAATGAGTACTACTACAATTATCTTTACTAATAATAAAGATGAATGTCTGCACTTTACAACTAGAATGTTTGACTTTCATTCCAAACTTGGCACATATGTACTTTGGATGGTAGAAATGTGCATCTTGGGATGTTTTTTTTTTTTTTTTTTTTTTTTTTTTGTTGTTGTTGTTGTTGTTTGTTTGTTTGTTTGTTTTTTAATTTAAATTAATTAAAACTTAAATCGAATTTATTTATTTATTTCATTTTTCTGTGACATTTACTGAAAACATTATTGCATAAAAATAAATTTTATATTGCTTCAAAAAAAATTTTTAATACCTATGTAATGATACAATTTAATATTTAGAAAGTTTTCCCCCCTAATTTCCAACAATGGATTAAATTGTTGTTCTCGGATTCAAATCATTTTTATTTTTTCATCAAATATGTAATCTCTTGCTTTTCTCCTATTACTAAAAGCTAAAGAAGAAAGATTTTGTTTAATATATGTATTATTTACAAAACAAATAAAGTGTAGTAACACTGCCATGAAAGTTAGACTGGATATTTTTATTTTTAGTAATGCTATTCTATTATGATACAAGTCTTCAATAGATATGTTAATGTATAAAATGAGCAGAACACAAGTAAGACAAAATAAAATAGCTTTAATGTCTGGAAATTTGACAGAATCATTCGCATGAAGCTATATTTAAATGATTTAGCTAAAATTAAATACAAACAATATTCTCAGCAAACCAGTTGGCTGCAAAGATTACAAATATTTAATAAATGATAGAAGATAGAGGAGGTTTAAACCTCTTTGCAATGAAAATAAATCTTTATTAGGGAATAAAATTTATATCATCATCAGAATATTTTAACTTAAAAATGTTGCATTGCACACAATTTATAATAAATACCTAATCAATCAACCAGTTGCTTCTTTAATCCAAAAGGAGTTTCATATAGCATATTTTAAATCATGAATGTAAATGAAACGAATGTACCGAAATCTGAATTAATTACATTGGAGTGGTGTTGAGTTGCGACTGGTATGACGCTTACAATGAACAACTATGTAAGTAACAGTAAGAAGTTGTTTATTATTATAATGCAAGAGGGAAAAATTAATATCTTTCTTTTATAGATTCTTTAGTTTCATTAGTAGAAAAAGTTTTTTGAAAATGCTGTATGGGGAAATGGGATACATGATTGCATTCTAAATTACTATAAATTAACCTTCTTTTGTTATTATTATTATTTTCCAAAAGAAAGGGATTACACTTTGTTACCTTAAGTGAGACAAGGAAATTCTTATCTGTTCAATTATATTGTTTATGAATAAGTTTGCAAACTCAAGCCTACTACTTTTATTTCCTATTTGTACTAACTCAATGCTTTATTCTGAATTACTTGAATTATTCATAATTTAGGGTATTTCAGTTAATTACAAACCCTCCATTGTTCATGCTTTTTAAAACAGTTCCATTAGCAAGCATTAAACTTTGTGTGTGTGTGTGTGTGTGTGTGTGTGTGTGTGTGTGTGTGTGTGTGTGTGTGTGTAAATATGTTATTGTAAAGCAGATTTAATTTTTTTTTAAAGTTGAATATTGCCCTTTCATTACTTCAGACATTGTAACTGACATTTTAACTAATCTAGCAACTTTCCTTTATTCACTTAACACAAACTAATCAACTAAAGGATGAAAATTGAACAAGGTCCACAAAATTATGTTGAATGATATTTATGTGTTTACATCTTCAAAGAATGCCTAATTGTGAACTAGATACAGATATACTATTTATTGGTTTACACGAACTTTTTTTATTGTCAAATATAAATTAAAAGAAAATTTGTAATACAGGAATAAAGACCTGTTATATCAAACGATATTTCCTTGTTAATAAAATTTATTAACTGAATTTTAGGAGCCTCTGCAAGGAGATTGATGAATATGATGCTTCTCTGAAAGAAGTCAATAAACCTGAAGACACCATGGGTGAAGATCAAAATTCTATAGCAGCTAAAATTGAAGATTACAATAAAACAAGCATGCGTACATCAATAGAAATTTTCAGAAAATTTGTAAAAAATTTTGACTTATGTTGACTATTTTAGATGTTATAATTTTATATATGTGCATATAAAATATAATCAGATATACCTTAAATTATTATTGATGCATTGTTTTGTACGTAAAGTAACAAAAGATTATTTTAAAAAAAACCTTTTTTTTTTTATTATTATTATTATTCTTAGAGTTGTTTGAACTTAAACATTTATCTACCTGTTTTGTATTCCGATCGGTAGTTGCATATAAAATTACAAAGTATTGGGTTGAGTAAAAAGTCATTGATGTTTTTTTTTTTTTTTCCCTATATTTTTCAAAATTATATTTATTAAAAGTCAAAGCTCAATCAATGATATATGTTTCCTTTTGTTCAATGAACTTCATAATTCTCCGTTCATAGAAAAGCCTGTCTTTATTTGTGAAAAACTGAAAAGGTGCTGATTTATAGCCTCATCTGAATTTAACATTATTCCAGGCAAGGAGTTTTGAAGACAGCGAAACAAGCAGAAATCTGATGATGCAAAGTCAGTTAAGTATGCTGGGTGGGACAACACATCCTATCCAAGCTCTAATAATTTTTAACTAGTTGCCAAAGGTGAGTGTGGTCTTGCGGTGTCATGATTTAAGACTGATGAGTTCCAGATGTTTCTAAATGATAGCTTCTTTCAAACTGTCCAGTTGCCTACAGTGCACATCGTTCGATTGTTCCTTGGTTGGAGCTCAAAAAACACCACGCTGTGAGCATAATCTTCCTTTAATGAAGTTCTGCTTTTGAAATCAATGGTGAAGCATCATCTCAGGACTAAAACTGTTTGCTCACCACATTGTTGTAAACAATCCATTTCTCATCACCAATTATTCATTTCAAAAAAAGGATTATTTTCTTCACATTTCATGAATATAACACAGATGTTTATTCATACCATCAAATGAACTTTTGAGAGTTCATGAGGAACCTAAATATTGAGCTTGTTTATGTATTTCAGCTTCTTTAGGTGGATGTGAACACTTTGCAGACACTAAAGATCAGTCAAAAACCTCTTGTGTCATGTAATATGATTTGACTAGATCAATGTCTTTATTTTGTTATCATCAATCTGGGCAGGCTTTCTTGATCCAAGAGTGTCTTTCAAATCAAAATCACCGTCACAGAATTTCTTGAATCAGTTTTGGATTGATGTTCATGTAAAGAAGTATCACCATCGAAAATTTGCACAATTTTTCACAAACTTGACTTGCGTTTATTTTTTCTTTTTCCCTTTATGGAAGTAAAATATGGTGAAAATAAATAATTTGGTTTTCAATATGCTATCAAAACTCAATGAGGCTTAAACTCAGTGATCAATGAATTACCACTGTAAATATTTCAAGTATTTTAGAAACGACTACTGCCATCTGATACAGGGGGAAAAAAAAAAAAATTACTGCAATTACTTTTTATTTTACCTAATAATTAAAATCATGTGGAAAAGAAGAAAAAAAGTGATCCACCTGAAATTTTCACATTGACTTCCCATAAATGTGTTATCCCACCCACGTTCATAAAAATTGTGGATTATGGGCTAAGTCAGGAATGCCTCGATTTGTATTTCCAGAATTTTGCACATGAGCATTTTGTGCTTCATAATTTAGTGATGAAAACTGAAGATACATTTTGGATGTCTGTTTTTTGAACAGTTAAAGCCAAAATTTAACACAAATCTACAATTTTAATTACAAGATTGCATAACTAATCATTGCATTTTTTTTATTTATTACATTTATATGCATGCAACTGAATTGATTCAAAATTTGATAGAGATCTCCACTTAATATGTTAAAATTATATACCAAATTTTATCCATCTAACTCTTTCTATTTTGTAAATTTGCACTCAGGCAAGCAGAGACAATCTTCTTAAAAATGTATTTAAAGAAATCTATAAATTTAATGTACAGACCATATGTTAAAATTTCAGCCATCTTATGTCTACAAAGTTAGACATAATTCCACAATTGTGATATTGGAACCCAAAGAAGTTTAAAGCACTAAGGTTCATCAAAATTTCTACAATGCTTTTTCTTAGTGTGGGGGAAGGTTAAAAAAATTGTCAAATTAAACTGAATTTTTACATAATAAATTTGATAAAATTTTGCCATATTAAAAAGTTTCAACTACGAAAAAGTAAAATTATTTCTCTTTATTTTGTAAAGAATTGTATTAATAATGATAGAAGAGCAAATATAAAAATGTATAACAATATATATTTATTCTAGATTAAAATAATACACAAAATTTGAATAAACAAAATATCACAGACTAGAATTCATCATGAAAACTACGAGCAGTGTCCACCATTTTGCTTCCAAGGAAATAATTTTTCTTTGCAAGAACTTCATCTAAAGATAAAAGGTTATCTTTATTTGCATCAGCTGTTTTTATAAGCTTTCTAGCTTCTGTTTTGGAATGTACAGGATTTTCTGGATCATTATACATCTAAAGGGGGAGAAAACAAAATCATAGTTTTCATGTAGAATAAAATATAAATATTATCTATCACTATTCTAGAAGTAATGTTTACTTCAATTATAAAAGTTCTTCAAAAAAATAGACCACATTAGGACTAATGCCTCTATATTTCATAACAAGTTGAACTCTAATATAGCACTGCTTCGCATTTATGTTCCCATCGTTCACAACTCTCTCAAATTTTCAAAACATTTTTATTTATTTGAATGTTTTCCCACTAATTATAATTCCAATAGTCTCTTGAGAAAAAGAATAATACTGTATGTATATATAGTGATGTTTGGATGCCTATTTATATTAATGTTACAAATTCTGTAAATTATTTTGTCCTGTTCATATATTTGCCAATACAAAAATTTTCTAAGAATATATAAAAGGTTTGAACTATAAAAATTTGTAAATAATTACTATTAATACATTTTTTCTGCCATTTTAAAATCCATTCAATACACAAACTTGTCTCACTATAACATTATTATGTTTGAAAAATAACATTAAATAGAGAGAAAATTAATGATTCACCATGTTTTAATTTTGATAAACTTGATTACGTATATTCTTTATTACTTTGTGCACATTTATTTTCATAAAGGCATTTTTAATAAATAGAATAGAATAGATATTGTATAATCCTTAATATAATTTTAAAATATTTATAAACATCTTGAAGAATGAAAATCAAATATATGAATCATTCATTACATAAGACATGTTGCTGAAGAAACATTGTTATTCGTAAATTAAGTTAGAGAATTTCCTTATGAAATGGTTTTAGCTGTTTTTACTAAATGAACATTTATCTACTTAAAACTATCCATCATAATATTCATATAAAATCTTATCATACATCATTAACATGTTACAGAAAGGTAAAAAGTGTATCATCTCAGATATTCTTGTCTTCTAATTGTGATTTAAATTAAGGCTCATATCCAATACTTCCACTTTAACATCAAAATAAAATATTATTTAAGAACTAATATGGCATATCATAAATGATTTATACTTCTCAGTATTTAGCATTACAAGTACAAAAGAGAACATTTCATATGCATAAAATAGATTTATACTTTCAAGTTTAATGGACATGTGATTAAAAAGGAGAGATTTCTGCAGAATCATAATGGAAGATTTGCTACATTTACCCACTGCTACTACAGTTAAAGCATGTTGTGAGCTCATCAATGAAAAGTCAATAATTGTATTATTAATAAATGTGAAAAATTGATGTCAAAAAATAACAAAATCAGCATTTAGCTTAATATGTTCAATGTTGCAAGCCTGGTTTCGCTCATAATAAATATACTCATCAAAAAATAATTTTCATTATTCTATTTTCTCTTACCATTGTATATATAAATTAAGGGTACTTTTCCATTCTTTTGATTGCTGTCTTAAAAGAAGTATATTTTTTTGAATAGTAAAATATAATTTTCTTAAAATAATTTTTATTCTCCTTATCTTTATTCAAATTACAACAATTAAATGTTTAAAAGGAATTTTCTAAAATTAATTCTTTATGAAGTTTCAGAAATATTAAGCACATTTTAATAAAAATATCTGTTGTGTTAGTAGGAATATTATAAATTAAAACTTTTAAATGGCTTGATACCATAAGTTTATGAGAATTTTACAAACTTGATATTTTTTACATGTCATCTAACAATAGTTTAAAATTTTTAGAATCATACAAAAGTTAACATTGCTTTAAAATGAAATAAAAATTTCATGAAAACAAGATGTTTCTTAAAAATTCCAGAAATTTTTTGGCCTTTTAAACTTGTTTACCAGTAATTCTTCTCTAGAAACTTTTCCATCTTGGTTAAGATCTATATTTTCCCTAAATTCTCTTATTCTCTCTTGTTTCCAGTCAGATGCTGAATGGTTGGTTTCATCGGGATCAGGCATTTCTGCAAATTCTTGCTCTGTTAACATTTCATCACCATTGTCATCTGAAAAAATTGCATGAACTTTTAAACAAAACATTTCTCAATGACAATGTTTTATTTTGTAATCCATTTATATATAAAATGGATTTTTCTATGAATTAATTTTTTTTTAATATTACTTGCCTGGAATTAGTTAAACAGTTAAGACTGATGAACTATATTTATTGGTGCTGATATTTGACTTATGCTTCTGATTTTGATAATACTATCTAATAAGCTTATTCTTTTCTCTATGTAATTAAGAGATGGCAGAGAATTTCATCTATTTAGATAGAAATTACAAATCATATGTATGATTCATGGTAGCGAGTATGTTAATAATGTTTCATACAAAAACTTGTATAGATTTAATCTCAAATTCACACCTTCCCTATTTTGGCCACCATTTCCCCAGAATGCATATTAGTTTGTAATACACAAAGTATGTTTATTCTTGAATTCTATCATTTCTTTTAAAATTTTATATGAAATATATACACTTCTTATGTTTCTGAAAAATTGTACTTTTGTTTTTCTAGATGTCCTCTCAATTTATAATGAATCTTAAAAATCTATTATTGGTACCAGAAATTAAATTACAAATTTTTAATTAATTGATTAACCATTGTAAGTCTTAATATTGACAGGTAACATTTAAAGACACCTCTTAACTGTTTTTTTTTTTTTTAATGTAGATTAGAAACTTCAAGTAGTTACAAATATATAAGAATAAAACATGCATAAAATATTTTTAATAACAATATCCAAAAAAAAGTTTAAAATTTTAATAAAGGTATTCAGTTTACTGGCACTATTATATATTATATCTGTCTCTAAATGTGACTATTCTGTAAAGCATAATAGTGGAAGTCGGTTAATAAACTTATAGCAATAGTTCATCGATGGGATATCGTAGACATTTTGCAAATTTCATTTCCAATGAATAATAGTATTAACGACATTTTTTTATAAACTGTAAAGAATGCTTTAATTTCATATTAGTCCAATACTGCTTACATTTGCTTCCAAATGGTTCTTAATTATTCTCTGTATAATTGCTTTGGAAACATGATATAGTCTAAGTACTTATTTGATGGCCTCTTCAAAAGTAATTTAATTATTTATTAATATATCATCATTAATTATATTTCTTTTATGCATAAAACATTCTAATTCGTATTCATAAATTTTTCAAAATGTAAGAGCACAGTAGTTTTATAAGTACAGAAATTGCAAGTTAAATGTAAAATTGCTTCCCCTTTCACAGTGCCTAAAGTACAGGGTGGCCATAAAATAACATTCACTGTTTGGAGGCATCTGCAGCACCAATGAAATGAATAAAACCAAATACCATATAGCGATTCTGAAATCCACAGAGAATGAAAGTACATAAAATTTAGTAACTAAGAGATAAAATTTTGTCACTGAGAGAATAAAACAAATCACAGTGAATGCATAGACAGTGGATTTTTCTAAATTTCCTTAATGCTTGAATTATGATAGATATCTATATACAGAAATATATTGCATACAATATGAGACTTACAGAAAAGAATATTTTATTAACCAGCATTAGGACTTCCAGCTCATGCACGATATTTTCAATGTGCTGATTTTCCCCAAGTATAGAATACTGAATTGGGAACCTTTTTTTTTTTTTTTTTTTCTCAAAATTTACCTCTTTATGCCTTCTACAGTCTGCATATGAAATTTGGTTTCATTTTGTCCATTAGTTTTACTTGCAGATGGCTCAAAACAAAGAAAATTATTTTATCCTGTAATATAAGATAACTTCCAAAAATAAAACAGAAATTTCATAGTCTTATTACTCATGTTGCCATTTAATTTCCTTTCCTTATGTAATTACACTTAAGTAAATAGTATACTCACTAATATCTCATACTGGCTAATACCTAATATTCTGCAGAAGGGAACAATACTATATCATAGTCATAAGCCTAAACATAACTTTTTTCATATGTCATTGTCTAATGTGACTATAAGAGGAGAATAATAAAAATTGGTTTAAAAAAACTGAATATCTTCAACATAAATCAAATTTCATTATGATAAAAAAAAATTGTTAAACTTTGAAGTTTTAAACTTATTGATTTTAAGAATTATGGAATGCAACTTATTTCAGCTCTTTGAAGTGGAATTTAATTTCAATATTAACTCAACTTACTGGGAGAAACACTAGCTTATTTAACTTATAGAAATGCAAGTCTTTGGATAAAAATATTCAGCATTAAAACATGAGTTTATACTGTTATTATCTTTTTTAAGACTAAAAATAATTTACAATGATTTTAAACAGAAAAACTGTATTTGCAATCATTTCTTGCATCTTAAGAATTTATTTCCATATATATCAATTACCTAAACTGGCAATAATGTCATTAACCATATTGATAAGTGATACATGGCTATGTTCAGGATGACGGAATGTAAGAAACTCATCAATATTGAGAGCATCAGGATCAGAATTGGCAGCTTCTGACCAGGCTGCTTTGTCCAAGAGGATTTTTTCTTTTACTAAAAGAAAAAGGAAATTCTATTAAAATAGCTGTCATATTAGATATGATTGTAAATTATATTTCCAAAGTGAAAAAATTACCTTCACGCTTTAGATTTTTGTGATTTTCTGGATGTTTCTGAGCATATGTTTCATTGAAACCTTGTTCAATCATATAATTTACATGATATTCTTCCCAACTCACACGGCCTGTAAAATATATATCAAACACTAACTTTTCTTACATATAGATTAAATGCATACAAATAAAAACTTTTCTTCATACACTACGGTAAAAATTTCAAATAAATTATGCCTGAATAATGCTCATCGACTGATGATTAATTCATTTAAATTATAGCTTTAAAATTAATTCATGCTTATTAAATTTTATTTACAAATAGATATTATAATTAAGAAATTTTATAATCCTTTTTTTTTCTCCTTAAAATTACTACCAGATATTGCCTTTTGTATGAAATTACAACAAGCAGAGTTCTAAACTCTTCATATGGAAGAGTTCTAAACTCTGCAAAAAAATGGAACACAAAGAAATATTTTTATAGAGATTAAAGAAGTAAAGCTAAATAAAAGTGTCTAATATAAAATGAAATACAGATTCTATACTGGTCATATATGAAATATAATTATTGACCTAAATACTCAATGCAATTAAAATAATTGTCAATATAATTGCTTAGATACTAGAAACAAATATTATGTTATATTCATAATATCTATGTTTGCAGATTGATCATATTTAATCTGTATCTATTTAAATAAAAAAAGACACATGTAATATTATGTCATACTGAAATATTTTATTACATACTTTTAAACATTTGCAAACACAAATAAAAATTTAACTTACAAAATAAATTATTCATAATGCATACAATAATATTTTAACACAAAACATTCCCAAGCTATGCACTGACTAAGTTTTAAATGTTCCTTTCTAGATTTAATAAAATAAATTTAGTATTAATTTTGGCCAAAAAAAATTGTTAAAATTTCAAAAATTATACATAAAATAATTTTACTATTATTTTAAAATAATGTAAACAAACATACCATTGTGATCTTTATCCAAAGCTGTGAAAATATAAATATTTTCATGGACAGCTTTCTGAAAATGTTCCTTTACTTTCTTTGCTATCCAAATTTCTAATTCTTTTTCATCTAGAAAGCCATCTTTATTGATGTCAGCTCTAAAAATAATTAAACAATTAATTCATAAAAATGCTAATCTGCTCTATGTCCATTTCACTTTAAATTCATAAAAACTACATATAAATTGCAATTTATTAATATTAATGGTAAAATAAACAACTATTTTGTTTAATATATAGTAAATTTGACTGTAATAAAAATAATCAATTAAAATGTAATAAATATACGGATTTCTTTTAAAATCTGACAAGGAATTTTATCATGCTTAAAATAGAATTTCAGTGCCAAATTAAATTCAACTGCAAGGTGATAAATTAACAATCTAAATTTTAGAAACTGCCTTCAAATATATGTTTTCATTTTATAGGGGAAAAAATGCGATAAACTTTTCATATAATTTTTTTTTTCCTTGCAATATATCTGAAAGTTAATGAAAAAAAATTTACTGTTAAAAGACTACTCTCCTTAAATTTCTTTCATCTGATTTAATTTGATAGAATGCAAATTTTTAAAAAAATAGTGACAAAACATTTTTAAAAAAAGATTACAATCTTATACTAGATAAATTATGAAAACTTTCATATTAATACAAAATTTCTCCAAAACAGATTTTTCTACATGTATCTTAAGAGATATTAATAATTTATTTTGATGCTTTAATCAGTAAATGGCAAAAAGTTGTAATAAAAAAATGTATTAGGCTCACATACTAAGTAAAAAGGGTATATGTAATATATTTACTTGTTCTCAGAAATTTATTTAGTTATTTTAATTAAATAATATAATAAAAATTTATTTTGATTCTAATTAATCTAGTTGAAGTTAAAGATCTCCCTTAAAAGCCAATGAGAGCAAAAGTTATTTTTTAAACAATGGAGCCAAATAAAAGGTAAAATACGAAAAAAAAAATATTTCTAAAAAAAGTAAGAAAAATGGATGATAATTTTATATATATATATATATATATATATATATTACTGGTATCCAACTTATTTTTTCTTTTAAGAAAATTCAGTAAAGTGTAACATAGAAGTAATTCTGATGAAATTACATCTACAGTATATTAAATTTGAAATAAAAGAATAGTGATACATGAATAAACCTATAAGGTTAATTTTAATAAGCTTAAAATGAGTTATACAAATGGGAAAAGGATTATTTCTGATCTTATCTTTCACATAATGCAAAAAGAAAAATAAATATATCATTTGTATTTATTACTGTTTCATTTTTTATATAATGCATTTGATAAATATTTTTACTAGCTAAATCAAGATTTTTTTTAAAAAAAATCTATCTTTTAGAACATAAATGTACATCATAATAACCAGGGATTTTCAAATCAATTAATTTTTATGTGTTTATCATTATTAATTTTTTTTTTAAGTTTATGCAGAATCTAGATTTAGAACTGAAGTATTCAATTAAAAGAAAATCTAATTCAAAAATCAAAATATTCTACTGAACTGATTCCTATATTTAATTTTCAAATATCTTTTTTATAATGTCAAAAACTAAATGATAGCATTTAATTGAGGTTAACAAAATAATTTATATTTTAAAGAGTGAAATTTAAAAATTTCATTTTAGCATTTTTTGTCAGTAACTTTATTTAAAAGTAATTTAAAATTGCCCATGTGAATCTTATTCAAAATAGTTTTGTTATTTTAGTTTCAGTATATTTTTCAAATTAATTAGTTCTATTTTAGCAAGAATAACTTTATAAAGAAATAAAAATAATTAATTACTTACATATTAAATTAGCACATTATTCTTTCAAAGTTAATAAACCAAACTATATTGCTGTATTGTTATCGTCTTCATCAACCTTAAAATCAAAGCCAAATCAAATTGCTGAAGAGATTAAATAATATAATGTAAAAGAAATTAAAGAATTCAATTTAAAGCAAACTTATATTTTATTTTAAATTTGAATATAAAATCTAAGTTATAAAATAATATTTATTACATTTCATTTTAGAAAATTCTATTTTGAAATTAGTTTTATTATTACAATAGAGAAAGTAGTGACCTAAACAGAATGTTTACCCCTAGTAACAGATAATCTTAAAAATATATTCACTGAGTAATTCCAGCACAAGAGAAATACATGCTTGTAAATCCAATATATTTTCATTAAAATAAAAAATTATATTCATTATTACGCTGAAACTATAAAATTCATTGTATAGAAACTTTAAAACTATCATTAATCGACTTTGTGACATTCATTTATAAAATATAAATGTATTTAAATGAATAATCGCATAAAAATATCAATAAGGAGACTTATTTATGTAAGAAAATACCAGGAAAAATATTAAAAGGTATTATTAAAATATTGCAGAAATTTTAGAAATGTTTTTGATGGAAATATAGACATCACAATAAAGAAATTACATTTTTTTACAAATTAGAGTTTTAAAAATATTTAAATCATTTTTTTACGACTTTGTAATTCAAATATTTTCTAATGATTTCAGACTGGAACAGTTTTAATTTCAAAGTAACGATGTGGCTTAACATAAGATAGCTATTTACATTTTCCCAAGAATGCATATATTGATCAATAGCACATTTAATATTATTCTAAAAGGCCGTCCTGCAGGAAAGACCTTGACACACGCTGCCATGGTAACCTTAACAAAACTTTCCTCAAGTAATTACATATATATACATATGCATATTGCACCAACTATTTAAAAATTTTAAATGATAAGGAAATACATGAAAATCTTTGAAAAATATATTACTTTCTGTGGACGGATACAAGAAGCTTTTCATCTTCCGTTACACTTCCATTTGTACTTCCCAGTAAAACTTCCTTTCTAAACTGTTTGTTCAAATGGCCGTCTCTTTCCATCCGCACCCCTTGTAAATGATCTGGGGGTTTAATATCTTCAAATTTAATTTTTGAAAATTCATTCGGAGGATTACTTCGCTTCGTAACATTAAAATCAGTAGAAAACAAATGTAATGGAATACATAAAACGGAATGATATAATAAAAGATGAATAATGAATAAAAATTGAATGACAGAAAAAATATCACAGACTGGGAAGTGGCATTTATTTCTCACGGAAATCATCATCTCGTTAAAAGCATTTTAGTCCCTACAACAAACATAAAACGCAGATTCAGAATTTTAGCAGACAATCAGGAAAACGAAAACAACTGGAGCACAACAATTGCAGTGACAGTCACGGGAGAGCTTTTCTTTGAAGGTTATGTTAAATTCCAGTTTTCTTTTAACAAGCAATCGAACAATCAAAAACAACTGTTGCGGGGTTTGTTTGTTTGTTTGTTTTTTATCAATTAATACCGACATTATTTTTTTAAAAAAATGATGAAATGGGCAAAACAGTGAAATTCAACTTTTGTCCAAATCTATATTCGTAACTTTTTTTTACTTCTCTGAAGTTTTTATCAAAAATATGGTTGTCAAAACAAACGTGCAATAAACTGTGAAAGAAATACCATTCTTAAATTGAATTTTAATCAAATTTACATACTTCAACTTAATGAATATCCAAAAAATGTGCTTCAATAATTTCGTTTTAGGAATCAACTCATTCTTCCTGTAAAAGGCGTTAAAAGGATAAACACAATATCCGATATTATAAAATGTTCTCCAAACATTATATTCATAATCGAACTTCAGGTGGCGTTGCTATCCTTGCAGCTGACCACGTTCCCTCAATGCCTATTAACCTGAACACAAATCTGCAAGCTGTTGCTATTCAAATCCAGATGCATTCTCTGATTACTGTTTGCAGCCTTTACTTACCTCCAAATGAACGTGTTATTCAATCTGAACTCAATAATCTTATTTCACAGCTTCCGTCACCATTCATAATTTTGGGCGATTTCAATGGCCATAGTCCTTTTTGGGGTAGTCCCGATTCCAATCCCCGTGGTTTGCAAATTGAGCAACTACTTACAGACCACAATTTATGCCTATTAAATTCAGATGAAAAGACTCATTTTCATCTCCCTACAAGAACCTTTCATTCAGTTGATTTAGCAGTTTGCTCTCCATCTCTTTTGCCATTCTTTAATTTAACAGTTGATAATGACTTGTATAATAGTGACCATTTCCCTCTGATTGCCTCAGACAATAGGTGCAACCCGAACAATCACTCCCATCCATCCAAATACATCCTAAATGCAGCAAATTGGCAAAAATTCACCATTTTAGCTAATATACAACCCGATATAATCCAATCCTCCACCATAGATGATGCACTAGATTATATAGTTGATGTTATAATTGAGGCAGCAAATAATTCAATCCCGAAATCATCCGGTAAACGAAAAAAGCAAAACAAACCTTGGTGGGACGACGAATGCAAACAAGCATACAAAGCACAACGGAAAGCATGGGGCATCTTCCGAAGATATCCAACAGCGTCGAACTTTATTTATTTTAAAAAGACTAGAGCAGTTTCGAGGAGAATACAACGTCGAAAACGAAGGCTTTCATGGCAAAAGTTTGTATCCAGTATCAGCTCTAAGATTTCAAGCCATGAGCTATGGAAAAAGGTAAAGAGGGCATCGGGTATTTCTACATCAAGCTACACTTCTTTTTTAATTCATAATGGAGTAACATTATCATCCACTAAAGACATAGCAAATTCTATTGCTTCGACCTTGGCACTTACATCTAGCAGCCAGAATTATCCTCTTCCAATTTTAAATTATAAAAGAAAAGCTGAAGATCAAAAACTAAAATTTTATTCTCGAGCTGATTTACCCTATAATTGCAATTTTACTTTCTCCGAATTTCAGTCATGTCTCGCCAGTGCCCGTGACTCTTCACCGGGGCCCGACAATATTAACTATTCCATGATTAAAAATTTGACAGTCGAATCCCAAAAAGCTTTACTGTTATTGTACAACCGTATTTGGAATGAGCAATACTTCCCTACTCTCTGGCAGCAAGCTATAGTAATCCCGATATTAAAACCAGGAAAAGATCCTAAAAACCCAGAAAATTACCGTCCAATTGCTTTAACATGTTGTATGTGTAAGCTCTTAGAAAAAATGATTAATCGAAGACTCGTTTACCATTTGGAGACTAATCATTTCCTTCATCCTCATCAAAGTGGTTTTAGGAAATCTCGGTGTACTCTTGATAACCTACTCGCATTAGAAACCGATATTCGTCTGGCCTTTTTACAAGGGAAACATCTGGTTGCGATATTTTTTGACATTGAAAAAGCGTATGATCGGACTTGGAGATTCGGTATTTTAAAGGATTTACATGACCACGGATTAAGGGGCAACTTACCCATTTTTATTCAAAATTTTTTAAAATTGAGGAAGTTTCGTGTTAAAGTAGAATCTGAATACTCTGATTATTTTATTCAGGAAGAGGGAGTTCCTCAAGGTAGTATTTTAAGTGTGACTCTTTTTATTTTAAAAATTAATAATATTTTAAAACAACTTCCCCCTTCTGTGAAAGGTTACTTATATGTTGACGACCTGTACATCTCCTGTACAGGGATGCACATGAATTTTATAGAGAGACAGTTGCAGACTGCTGTAAATAATATAACACAATGGTGCAATGCCAATATTTTTACCATTTCGGCTTCAAAAACTACTGGTATCCACTTTTGTCGAAAAAGAAATCTACACATGGATCCTGAAATAAAACTAAATGAAATAATTATACCATTCAAAAATGAAGTTAAATTTCTAGGTATTACCTTTGATAAGAAGCTTACTTTTCTCCCTCACGTAAAAATATTGCGTAAAAAATGTGAAAAAGCATTAAACATAATAAAAGTTTTGTCAACTACGGCTTGGGGAGCAGATCGACCATCCATGCTTAAAATATACAAAGCTCTCGTTCTATCCAAGCTCGATTATGGTTGTGTTATTTACGGGTCAGCCAGAAAAACAGTTCTACAGAAATTGGACCCTGTTCACCATAATGCTCTGAGACTATGTTCAGGAGCCTTTAGGACCTCTCCAGTTCAGAGCCTATATGTTGATTGCTTTGAGACTTCCCTTGAATTTAGGCGAGAAATACTATCTCTGCACTATTATTTTAGAACTGAATCAAATACACAACATCCTTTTCATAATTTTAAACTCCGACCATTCTTAACTCGAATACAAGAAGCACGAAAATTTTTTATACCTGTATATTTTACTAGAATTCATAATATTCTCAAGGACCTAAATCTACTTCACCTGCAGGCAACACCCCAACTGGACAACATTTTTCCTCCATGGGCAATTCCCAATATACAATACTTAAATCCATTTGAAGGGTTTACCAAATCTGACACTTCAGATTCTATTTATAGAAAAATTTTTAATGAACATAGGCATCACTATAATGATTATATTGCAATATACACAGATGGATCAAAAACATGTGATAGTGTCTCATTTGCTGTGGTTTTCCAAAACGCAGTCTTTTCGTTTAAAATCAATGCTTCTTGTTCAGTTTTCACAGCAGAGATAAGTGCTGTTCTTTTTGCCCTAGAAAAAATATCCGACAGTCTGCAAGATAAATATATAATTTACACCGATTCATTAAGTGTTTTACAGTCTCTAAAATCATCTCATTATCATTCAAAAAATCCTCCTTTGGTCTTAAAGATTTTAAACCTATTTAATAGACTTTCCTCTCGTGGATTTACTATTTTATTAAGTTGGGTGCCTTCTCATGTAGGTATTGGGGGCAACGAGAAGGCGGACAGTGCCGCCAAATCGGCTACTTCTACAGCAAATATTAGTATCCCTGTGAGTGATTTAAAAAAACACATATCTTTGCTCTACCTCTCAAAATGGCAGACTCAATGGGATCTGTTAACTGAAAACAAACTTCATAGTGTTAAACCTCGTGTTGAACATTGGCCATGCCTTCCAAATAGAAAAGCAGACACTATCTTAACCCGTTTGCGGATAGGTCATACCAGATTCACCCATCGCCATCTACTTTTTGGAGAAGCGGCACCAATGTGCTCTCAATGCAATTGCACCATGTCTGTTTACCATATTCTCAGTGAATGTCCAAATTTTAGTACTCAACGTTTATATCATTTTAACAACTCCACATTTTCACATTTGCTTGATAGAATACCACATGCCAATCTTTTTGCTTTTTTGAAATCAGTAGGTTTTTACCCCCATATTTAAGTAATCTTCATCTTTTTCATTCTTTTTTTTTTTTTTTTTTTTTACATTGCTTTTTAAAGTTGAAATTATATTTTAAATCCTAAAATAAATACAGTTTGGCGCAGCTTAGTCAATACCATGGCTCTTGTGCCAATAAAATCCAAAAAAATCAAAAAAAAAAAAAAAAAAAAGGCGTTATTGCTATATTTTTTATTTATTTATTAACTTCTGGATTGTTTCCAACTTATTTGTTGAAAGAAACACGAGACATCTATTCATTTTTCATTTTTTAAATTTTTTTTCCTAGGTATGATTTTTTTTTTTTTTTTTTTTTTTTTGGCCAAGTTGAACCGGACGTGCCAGTATCGGAGACCATATAATTGTGACTGCTGACTGAATTCAATGATGTCAATGAAATCAGTCAGTAATATACTGAAAATGCATTCGCAAGTTATCAAAAAAAATTTTTTTTAATCTGTTAAACCCACAAATGATTTGGCCTAAGATTGGGTCAAAAACAAGGTGAGGAAATAAATTTATATAAAATTCTAAAGCTAAGTCTAAGATTCCTCAAATGGATCCTTCCGTATTGCAAGCATATATTAAGAAAAAATTAATCGACACTCAAATATTTCAAGTATGAAATTTACCCGACAAGGAAAAATTATCTTTATAACACAAAATTCAGTTTCTTCTTCACAACTGTTAAACTTAGAAAGAGTTATGAATATAACAGTCACAATGGATGTAATATAAGAGAGCATTGCGTCTCATTTCCTTTTATTTAACATGCTTACCAGAGTACTATCTGAAAAAATAGCAGAAGAATTAAGCAGATATAACAATATAGCAATCACCAAAAGGAGTCGATTTTTTAAACAAAATGGACACGGAAAATTTCACCAGTTCTTATCATCATTCTTGAAACTTTCTTGAAAGATTAAATAAAAATCTGGTTTACAACTGAAAAAAATTCAACGTTTTATAGACTGTCCAAGCCAATGTGCAAATATATTTCAGTTTTATCTACCAACAAAAGCTTGCGATAAAGCAAAAGTTTATCACCTGTGCAGCACATCTCATGTTAGAGAATGGCAAAGTCACCGAAAATGTATCAATTGTTAATATGCGTATCTGCTGCCATCGAAGCAAATGAGCCACTTAACGATATTAAAAAAACAATGACAAAATACTCTTTTTTTCACACTGTAAATGAAAAAATGGCACAGCAATCAAGAGCTCGCTTTAAAATGATCTTAAAAACAGTTCAGATTCTTCTTGAAAATTGTAACTTATTTAATCAGAATAAAAAAAAAAGTTATCTTGTCGATAGAAGAAAACAAAACACTTAAATGATAATGAATGAAAGCCAAGCACTTGAGGGATGAAGTTTGGTATGTTGTCTTAACGACCAATTTGTCGCTTTCTATTAAAACGAATGCGAAAATCCGTCTATCTACTATACATAAGAATATGAACATGGTATACTCAAAAAAAAAAAAAAAAAAAAAAAAACTCAAAGAGCTATATTGATGAAATTTGGTATATAAATTTATTATCAAAATCATACAGCTATTTTAAATTTTGAACTAAACCTGTCAAAAGGAAGACCATTTGTTGATCAATGTATGATCACGTATGAGAATATAATAACTCAAAAAAGTAATAACGTTAACAAATAAACTTTTAAATGTGTGGTCTTGTGCTCAGTATTGTAGATCTGTGATAAATGTTGGATCTAATCTAAAATTTGACATAGAAAGCGTTCGAAATGCATATTTATTTATCTTTATTGTTGTTTTTTTCACTATTGTTGTCACTTCTATTTTGTATTTCCTGTTTGTGTTGATTTATAGCTTACTTGTGGGCTCTTGCAACCTAATTTATACGTTAGATCATTTGATCACATTTAGTGATCCATCAAACTCTCTATGTTGTAAAATAGTAAACTGATTATAAAACAAAAGTGTAGTTCCGAGCCATAGGAATTATATTAACAAAGCACAAATCGTGTTATTTTACTCGAGAGAAGAGGCACTTATTTTTATGAGCTGTCCTGACATTCGAGTATTTGCAGCATACCTCTCTACTTTACATCTCACCCTACCGCGCTACTTTTTCCGGGGACGAAGAGAATAGAGGAAGAATGCAAAAGCAAGTGTTAATTGTTTAAGTATACAAGAAAGCCGAGGGAAGAGTATTGCCCCAAATGTCAACTAATTAAATTTTAAATATATATGTTTAATAACGTCACACAGAGTTAATGATTAAGCATATGATAATCTTTATGAATTGTATGAAGTGGCCAATGACAGAACATTTTCAATAAGATCATAAAGAAATTCATTGTCTCAGGCGAAATGGAATCTTATATATTGCTCTCATTGAAGGAAATTATTAGATTATTCCAATGTAGAAATAAGTATTGAAAGATTTGCATAATCATCCAGAGAATTAAAATGCTTGTTGACTTTTCATTGAAGTAGTAAACCACAAGAAATACATTTCTGTACCTTTAAGCTGTTTACCTTCGACAATAAGAAGTATTCTTTAAATAGTTTGCATATTATTTTGAGTTTGGATTTTTTAAAAAATTCGAAAAATAACAATACAGTTCTGAAATATCAGTATGTTATACAACTATCAAAACTAATTTAAAATTTACATTATCAATTTACATTTATATTCCTTGCATCCTTAAATATGTAGAATATTTATATACTGTAATTAGTAATACATCTAAAATATTTTATAAACTGAGTATAAAAGTGTTGATTTATCGAATTTAATTAGATACATATATGTGTGTGTGTGTGTGTATGGCGGGAGTGAATGGTCTTCCATAGCCAAACCAAAAATTAATTCAATAATTTCATAGAATCAATTTTGAAAACTAATAATTAAAAAAATGAAAGAATTAAATAATAATTCCAGTATTAGATTCAATAAAAAGTATAGTGTTTTCTACATGTGTTAATCACACTTGCTTAAACAAATTATTGATGAATTCGGACAATGAAGCAATTCAGTGGCGAAAATTAGCTGAAATGGTATTTGGAATTATTATGTATTTGAAAGTTTATAAGACCAAGATGTGCAATAGTTCCTTCTTTCTCGCATGTTCAATTTCTCTCAATGAATATTTTTTTTATGATACTGCTTGTTGATTTTGTTGTGTTACAACTGCTTTTAAAGTTTTCTTTCAGGTTCTAAATTCAAAAACTACATTAAAAAAAAAATAATAACATTTACATATATAATATCAGCAAAATCAACACGGTATTGGCGGTGACATGATAAATGTCAACGAAATCAATATTATAACGATTATTTTACATATTTAGTTTTCTTCTTGACAATTGCATCGTTTGGTGAACTACAAACAAGACAAATACTTGAAAATGAAAATGGTCTAAAAAGGAAATAAACAATGAAAGTTAATTGCAAACGACGTTATTAATAATAATTTTCATGCCTTCCCAGTTTAGTTCCTTGCCAAATAAAAAATTTAAAGCTTTTCCTACAGATATGCTTTTCTGCTACAGAAGAAAATCTTAGATACATTTATTAGAATAAACTTTTCAAACAAATTATTTTTAAAGATTACGAGGTTAGAATGCTATAATTTTAGTTCCAATTATTTAAATTTATTTTTTGGAAAAATCAATTAATAAGTAAACAAGTTTACAAAATTCATTAAAATATATTAGAGATACAAATAAGATATCTTTAAAAAGCCAGTTTGCTTCTTTTTTAATAATATAGATATTTTTTACAACCAATAGAAATGATATTACAAGCATATAAATTCAAAAATAATCCAATATCCAACATTAAATAAAATGTTTCCTTTATTAAAATTTAAAATTCTGGCTTTGATTCAACAATATAATTATCTACATGCCAAATTTCATGGTTGTAATTTCAATAAAATTTGTTGGATACATTTACAGATTCAGAAATTATATCTTATATCTATTAACCTAATGATATGGTATGCGATTTTTATGATGATGTTCATTATGAACAATATCCTAAAGATGATAATATTCTGAAGTATTTTGTCATATTCGAAAAAATAAATTTAAAAAAAAAAGCAGCAAAAATAGAAATATAAAATACGTCACCTTCGGCTATTAGCTGGAGTTAGGAATAGCTAAAATTTTTTATTAAATATTTTATGTAACTAGGTCACAACGGCTTCTTCAGTAAAATAATCTTACACCATTCTATTCATTATTCTATGTCTTTTCCCAAATTCTTGTCAGCTCCCCTACAATCCATTTAAAAAAATACAGGCTGCTGTTTTTATCCTTTTAAAAATATAACTTAATTTCTAACTTAAAAAGTTTTAGCATTTTTTTCAATTAAACTACTGTTACATATATAATTTCTTCAATTAAACTTATATTATTTATTATATAATAATTATATTAGATATAGAAACTATTTTAAATATAAATCTTGAAATAGGGAGTTTTATCAATAACCCTGGTATTGCATTCAATCATTTTTTTTGGCATTTCCCCAAAATTCTTATGAGGTTGTATCATCATTCGTGATACGCTTAAGATCAATTCAGAATTTTTATATTCTTATTAAAAAATATGATTAAAATATTCTTTAATTGATAAAATATATATATAAAATTTTTTACCATTATAAGGCAATTCTTTGAATTTTGTAATAAAGTAAAAGTCATTTTTGTATTGCAATATTTTCAGATATTATTGAAAAAAGGCCAAACTTAAGCTTAACATTTAATTAAAATTTAAAAACAATAGTTCTGAGGTGCATATTCCTACTCTCCAATGTATGTATCAAACTTGGTAGCTTTAGATCACATTAATCTTTATTGTAATTAAGAAATGTATTTGTCTGTGATGTCCAGACAAATCTATCGCACTAACAGCAATTAAATTTTTTTTTAATATAATAAATAGCGTCTTTAGTGCAATTATTTTTATTTGCATTGTGGATGCATTTTTTTTAAACACTGTCTGATAAAATTTGAAACAAATGACTTGATGTTCAACCTCATATAACAATTTTTAGGTCTAACAATCAAAAATTTCAAATCTTGTAAATTTAAAAGATAAGAGGCAAGAATGCTCTTCCCTTGATTTTGTCAGAGACAATACACTAGAAATGTAGCAACTATCTAATCTATACATTGATATTTCGAAGACTTCAAATTGTTACTTAGTAATCTTTGCTTATAACCACATTTTGGGCTAACATTTTAATCTGCATTTTTCAAAACTTTATATACTTATTATAATTCCGATTTATTGACTGGCATCAGTTAATCCCAATAAACACAAGAATCTTTCATTAAAAGACAGCATTTACTACCATTAGACTAAATACAAATATCAATCACCTGTTCTTTGAATACAAATAACCAAGATTTTTTTGCTTAAATTATTTTCTTTTAATATCCACACCAACGATGCCTAAGCAACCAGTATTTGACTTAGCTCATTGCTCAAAAATGTAAACTAATAATTAAGTACAAGATTTTGTTTCACAAAATTAATTGATCAGCCTAATTCAATGAATTTCTTCCACAGACTCATTTGAAGTAGCATTCAAAATTAGAAATTAATATAAATACCTCATGGCATTTAAAAAGATAAGGTGACTCTCCCTTAATTACTAATTCCAATGTTGTGCTTCTTGCACATAATTTTGGCAACTATATCAAGTTGCCAAAAAACACCATTTTGGAACATTCATTGTTATTTTTTTTTAGTTAAGAGATGTGTCAAATCGAAGACTAATTTTTAAAATTTCTAATATTCCCAACACCGTGCATATTCATGCGAACAAATAATGATCAGTGTTATGCAAACTTAGAGACCTGGATATTGGCTTAAATGCTGTTATCATTTGATAAGTCAAACACCAAATAAGTTCTAAAAGAATATTAATCATTATATATATAATCAGCAAGAGTTCTTCCATGAGAAAAGTAAGACAGAGAGGATCTTTATTAATAAATACAACTGCTGCAGATTCCTAATTCCTTCATATTCAGATTACATTCTAACATGTATACTCTATTATAAATCCTGCATTAAACTGTACTTCAGACAATTTGACCTAGAGCTACTAAACCTGGTATATTCTTAAGGAAATATAAAAAAAAAAAACCAAAAAAATTTACAGTAACTACTGCAAATATTAGAATATAAACATTTTTATACCTTAAAATTTCAAACTCTTTAATGACACTAATTTTATAACATTCAATTCATTCCACAAAAAATAAGATTCATCTGCATGAGCATGCAACAAGTGCACAGAAGATATCTTGTGGAAAAAACATCACATTAGGAAAAAAATCATTAAAACTAAATTAACTCACTGCAAGCAAAACATAAGTGCAATTTTTAGAATGTCTAAAATATAACTAAGAAAAAAGTTCATTTGAAATTTAAAATATCTGTAATTCCATAATATTTAAATTATACATAGTTTATATATTATAAGATGTCCTCTTTTAAGATACAAGAATTCTTTTTTTCAGAAGCATATTAATTAGCTGAAATAAAATAAAATGCTTATATCATTTAAATTTTTAAAATCAAACTAAATTTTATAAATCAGAAATTTTTCCCAGATGTTGCATAAATCATTCAGCAATAGACATAAAACTTCAATGGTGAATTCAACTTCCACATATCCTTATTAATTAGCTGAAGTTCAATTGAAAATTTTAGTAAGCAGTGAGGCTAGCAACACAAATTTAAGATATACCTGGGTTTCTTCACCTAAAATATTAGTTTAACCTGAACAAATACAACAAAATTATAATTGATAAAAGAAAAAATTCAAAATTTGTTACTTGTCAAAAAATGGTAATCTTAAATCAATCACCCAAGAAATACAAAATTTGAATGAAATAATAATACTCGTTACAGATTTTGAATTACATCTTTAATTTTCTATTATAAGCCAATTACATGTATTTTTAGTTATTGACACAAGACAACAAACAGTCTACTTCAGCTTCTTCTTGGGTCTAAGGTTGTTACAGTGGCCACATTTGCGCTTTCTGCAGTTAGTTGCCTTTGGATGAAGACGGGCATAACACCTATTTGAAAAATAGAATTATGTATAATTTCAAAACCTGCAAATTGTAGCTCAAAAAACAGAAAGAATCTTACTAATATAGCTCTACCTCCTTTAATCTGAACATGCATAAGAAATGAAATTTTTTTTTAAAGCTTATTAATAAAACAAAATTTTATGAAAAAAAATCAGAACATAATGAAAAACAGTATTTATTTAAATACGAGCTTACTTTCGGCAAATAACCTTGTCACAATTGTATTTTTGGGCCAAGATTCGGAGGGAAGGTTCAATGACTCCACCACGCAAACGAAGAACTAAATGCAATGTAGATTCCTTCTGAATGTTATAATCAGATAATGTACGTCCATCCTCAAGTTGCTTACCAGCAAAAATCAATCGCTGCTGATCAGGAGGAATACCTAAATTACAAAAATATTTGTATAATTAAATGTTCTAAATAAAGCATAAAGGATTATCTTCTAATTTTTTTTGTTTTGGAAAACTTTAAATATGCCAAGCTCTAATTACAGTTTTCAATGAAGATTGTATTAAATATAAAAATCTGTTGATATTTATAAAGAAAATAAATTTTACAAACTTAATACACTTCTTTCAAAGAATGTTCCACATATTATCAGATTATAATTAAAATTTGATTACAAACACTTTCCCACGGTATTAGCAAATTTTCTTGAATTATCACCATACCTAAAAATAAAGTACATGCCACTCTTCTCATTAATTGTTAAGACACACTTAACAATCAACTTAAATCAATTATTCACTGTGTATTTTCACTTAGATGACAGGTGATTACATATGTAATGAGAAAATATATATAATTATCAGCAAACAAAAAAAAAAAAAAATGCAATTTCCAGTTTGCAAATCTATAGACATGTTAAGAAAAATCAGCCTATGATTGAAAGACCCAGAATCAATAACAATGAATAAGACTAGACATGGAAAAAAATGTTTCTTTTATTTGAGACCGGAAGCAATCATAATTTGATATATTAATATTCCGGCAATTACAATTGCTAACATGTACAATTGCTCAAAGTTTCAGCGTCCTAGAAAATATAATTACCAAGTCTGAGAACTTTATTTGATGGTGCAGCGATTTAGATACAAGTACTAGTTGATTTAATGAACTTTAACAAATTAGAGGTTGCTTTAAGACTTACCTTCTTTATCTTGAATTTTTGCTTTAACGTTTTCAATAGTATCCGAGGCTTCGACCTCAAGAGTGATGGTCTTACCCGTTAATGTCTTCACGAAAATCTGCATTTTGAGATCTGGAAATCAAATAAAATCATTAAAAACAATGTAAGGATTAAAAAAAATCTTGAACGTTGGGAGAACAAAGGGTTAGTATGCAAGATGTCTATATTAGGCCTAACTGATTTTTAATCGTTAAAAATACATTAGTCTACACATAGAAAGCTTGTATATTACATTAATAATATAATATTAGCGTTTTTTAAAATCATATTTAAAGAAAATCACCTGTTAAAAATTTAAACAAGTATAGAATAAGGATCTAACTAAACAGTCAATTACCTCGTGCCTTGCCACGACCAGAAATAGTACTTTTCCCTTGTAGTGAAATGTAGAGGATTTCACTTCAATTCGTTTTATGCACTATTATCGATTCTTGCAGATTAAAAAAATATATATCTTCTTAAATGATAATATTTCTCATTTTCTTTGTAATTTAAGGCGTTTTCTTTATAACTAAACATTGATATAATTAATTCAAAATAAAAATTTATAAATGAGACTGAATTATTTTTTTGGTGTTTGAAGTTAGCTATTTAATTTTTATCCCATTGAACTGAACTGATATAATTTATTCGAATTTCAAAAGAAAATAGAGAAACAATTTTTAAGTTTTACATAAAAATGAATTTTTTACATCATTTAAAGTCAAAACAAGATGTAGATGAAGCCATAAGGAATACTGAAGAACGTGTTTTAGTTTTACGATTTGGAAAAGAAAATGAAATTGGATGTATGCAAACAGATGATATTGTAAGTTTTCATACTTAGCGAAATGTATTCTGAAGCTTAAAATACTAAAATTTTAAAAGATTTAATTATATACATATTTATATCCCCCATAAAGAAGCATTTCGTAAGAACATTATTATAAAAATTAACTAACAAAAAACTGTGCTGTAACATTTAAAAGCTGTCATTTTTTAATCTCAGTTTAACTGATTATTACAATTACCTATGCAAGTTAATCTTATTAAAGATGTTTGTAAAGTGTAACTTCTCTGAGTGGCCATTTCTCCAATCCCAGAAAATTCAACTGCTTTGAAGAGTTTTCATTACAGTTGCAAAATAATTGCTACGATACATAATATAAACAAGTCTAGCACACATTTTTTGACACTTATCTAAAGAGAAAATGTTACTTAATTTAATTTTTACATTTTTTGAGAAATTAAATTTGGGGACTGTCTTGAGTCTCTGCACTTTGGAAACAACTATTTTTTCAAGTTCAATTTTCAGTTAAAAAGCAAATCTCTAAAAGTAATCTTTTAATCTAGCTCAGAACATCTCTAACAAAAATGTTCTTTGAAAGTTCACTAGCACTTTTGCATCCATTCATACAAGCCATGATATGTTGTAGAACACACTATCAGTATTCTATCTTGAAATATTTTACAACACCATATTCCACTGGTTGATGTTTTGATGCTGTATTAGCAGCAGAAATATATTTGACATTTGTGAGCTGAGCTCTGTGCATATGATATGTTGCATTGTCCAATACAAAGAGAACTTCCCTGGCTTAATTCCTCTGCTTTTTAAATCAAATTTTACCATCCATTCTTAAAAAATAGTTGTCATCCATACTTTTTTTTTTTTTTTTCGTATACCACAACATACCAAAATGGTTTAAATCTCTTTCTTTTAAACACCTCAATCATCTCCAAATGACCAAGGGCTTCTCTTTCTCTTTCAAATGCAATCACGCAAAAACTGATGATGAGCTGCTCCTTTGGAATTTTTCCACCTTTGATTTCTTCAGTTTTTGTAAAACATGCTTTCATTGGGCAAAGTACTTAAAAAAGAGTACTGTTTCATCCATCATTGATATGAGGTTGGTTGAAAGGAGGTTGATATGAGCTGCTTTGTCACATAGTGATTGAAAAGTGATGTTATTCCATATGCTAAATCTAAAAATCATCCACTGCTGGTAGAGAAATTTTCAATTACCGGAGCATCAAAAGTTCTTTTGCATTATGGTGAATCACAAGTCTAATTACAGAAATTCTTGTTGTCCGAAATATTTTAAATTATTCCAAAACAGCCTTATATATGTTGATATACTGTTCCAGTCTCAGCCATTTGACATCACAAAAATTGAAGTCTGTGTAATTTATCAAAATCAAATCACATTCTTTAATGATTTAGTTGATTTGTGTTTTTCTGCATTTAAATAATTTGACTAATTTTTTAGATGATTTTCCATTCTAATATTGATACCAAACTTTAATGAGCTACTTGAGATTTAGAAGAATACTTTTCAACATTATTGCAACTCAGATTACTGACCAATCAATGGACAAAGTGAAAATTATGTTTTTATTCCAAAATTATTGTAATCCATTAAATGTCAAGATATACATGTGACATTTCATAAATTTACATTGAATCTTTCGCCTCAAGGTTAAAAACAGGAAATGAATACATCTTCCTGAAAAATGGATGGGCTAACCCACTTGGTAGCTGTTACCAAAGATTATTTTGACATTAGGTCTGTGGATTGAAAAATCTATGCCACGAAAAAGTGTCCATTAAGATGGGTGATCACTATGCAGGAATGGCCATTTAGAGAGATTTCACTGTATTTCCTTTTTATAAAGCTAAAGCTTCTATTCTTTTTAGTTTCATTTTTAATTATTAAACAAAGTTTTAAATTGTAATATAGATCAAAAGTTAAAATCGAAAAAAAATTGCATAAGTTATTCATTTAATTGTAATTGAATTTAAAGGTCATTTAAATGAGAAATAGATTTTAATCTCTTTCATAAAGAAATGAGATTTTAGATGATTGTTTTAAAAAACATGGATTAACTTGCAGTAAACCTTTAAGAAAAACTTCACTGTATCCTAATCTTGCATTTTAGTATTTTTTTAAAAAATTACTCGATATATGTTAGAAATTTCTTAAGTCTATCCAGAATTCATCGAGAGATTCTATCACTATCTTTTGGATACTCATCAACAGTTATTCCCTAATGATAAACAAAGCAAGTGATATTTTAGCAGCAAGGGACACTCTTTTGCTTCTGCTCTTAGAATGTTTGGATTTAAGCATCTGTTGCGTGTTTAGGGGTTCAGTACATCCAATTTAATGAAAATTTCTTTCTTAGGTGTTAAAAAAAAAACCCTTGCATTCGATTTAATAAATAGTTCCAAATAGTTATTAATATTGGTATTTTTAAAAACAGTATTAAGAAATTTTCATAAAGAAATTAAAAAATATACATTAAATGAAACCATAATTTAACGTACTTTGCATTTTATGTTTATAAATAAATTAACATTTCAATTATTAATGTATTTAAAAATTCAAAGACCATTGCTCTCTCATAATAGTAATATCATTAGTTTAGTAATGTTTTCCAAACCTTAATGCATCTTATAGCAACAAATAAACTTATTAATTTAAAATTATGAATGCTGAATAAACATAGAATATTCTCGTCAACCTACTATACAGGCAAAGAGGCAAGATTAATTAGCTATTAGTTTATTTTAAAAACAAAAATTTAAAACTTCGTTCTTGGAAAAAAAATAGATTATCTATTTCTAATTCAAAGCATTGTCCATAGCTAGCTACTACTTTTCCCCATCTTTCTGGCAGTTATTGGATACATATATAAAAAAAAGTGTATTTTGAGGCAATACACACATTATTCCATCTATGAACTTCCAGCCAAGTTACCATCAATCAAAAGAAATAGTATTTAGAAACAGCAACATCTGGATAGTATGGTGGTTGAAGTAAGACCTCTTAATTCAGTATTTCCAAATTTGTTTGGACTGTCTTGAGACATGCATCTGAGCATTGTCATGCTGGACATTAGCTTTGTTGCATCTCTCTTTGCACTGTTGTCGTTTCTCAATTCAATATTCGGCTCAAATGCATCAGTTGTATTGGAAACCAGTATCTTATGATAGTTTCACTGTCTGTTCATAATATATCTTACCAAGCTGGTCCAGCCAAATGTAGAGCATAACCTTGGCATTGTGAACATTTAGTCTAGCCATGGATGTAAAAGT
Organism: Argiope bruennichi; assembly: GCF_947563725.1. Classification (NCBI taxonomy): domain Eukaryota; kingdom Metazoa; phylum Arthropoda; class Arachnida; order Araneae; family Araneidae; genus Argiope; species Argiope bruennichi. The sequence continues at coordinate 79,607,379 of NC_079157.1, read as the reverse complement.
ATATCTGTGCATCATTCCCTGTGATTATCCCTATGAAGTTTTTTTTTTAAATGGTTTAGTTGTTGTTGTGGGGAACTTAATTTAATAATATAGTACAATATTACTTGTTTATAATTTTTTGCCACAGAAAATTTACAATCCAATAATGTTTTTGATACTTCTTGAATTCTAATTGAAAGTAAACAAAACCAGTTTTTCTAGTGAATCAGATGGTCCTCAAAAAGCTTTTGGTTTTTAATAATATCAAACTTTTTACAGTATCATTTTTCAACTGTATTCAATTTTATGTTTAAAAAATAAAGAAAAACATTTTTTTAATTGCAATTAAAATCAGTTACTTTTATTATGTGCTTTTCCTTGCACCTAATCATTTTTACCTATACTCGTCACCAATCTTTTTCTTTTGATAATCAATTGTTTATCCTTTCATTTCAATTTAGAAAAAAAATGTAAGCATAAAGATGGTGTCAATATAAAGAATATAAAAATTTTATACTATTAGTGTGCTGTAGAAATGACAAAAATAATTTAGAATTGTAGTCCAACAATCCATGATTGACATATACCTGTATTGCTTCAAATTTAAATTTTGCATTGTAAATATATGCATAATTTTTTTCAGAAGTTAAGAAAAAGAAAATACTTGGGAAAAAATTAAGAAAAAAAAATATAAAAACTGTTTAGTATCAAATGATTTTTTTTTTTTTTTTGGTTATGCATTTTTATGGAAAATAAAAGATCAAAAATATCATATCAAAAAAATTGTTATAGAAATCTTCAGTGTGAACATATTGTTAATTTCAGTTTCTGCACATTGCCAAATTTTTAATGCTTATTAAAAAGAAGCATCACATTTGTGAGTTAATTACTAAAACAGCTAAAAATAGTGATTTGATTGAATTTTGTAACAGAATTTTTGGATTGTAAAAAAAATATAACAATTGTACAGATAATTTATCATAAATAATGTACATAATATTATATTTGAAAGTAACAAAATTTTAAAATCACAATACAGACTATATTATGAAATTAATACATTTCTTAATATGATGATATATAACTTCAGATTTCATCCTGATTGTAAGATTATTGTCAGAGTTTTAGAAATTCACAATATTTGCAGTGAGGCTTCATAAACATATGTTGAGAGATATTCTCGCTCTTCGGCAAATTTTGTATCATTAGCCTCATCATCTTTTTTATTTCCCTGAATAAGTCTGATAATTTTATCATTTTCAAGAGAGGATATGACTAGAACAGTATTATTTATATCCTGTAGAGATTGGATTTCTGAATATTCTATTTCATTAGTATCTTACCTATTAAAAATATTGTTGATCTAAAAAAAAAAAAAAAAAAAAAAAAAAAATTAGAATTTTTGATGAATTTTAAAATTTAGAATTAGAATTTTTGATGAAGAGAGATTCCTATTATATACTTAATAAATTTGTCATATTTTTCATTATTACTGCATCAGTGGAAAATGGATATTTTGTGGGTATATTATGACAAAAAAGCATAATTTTTTTTACATTATATAGTTAAAATTCTGGATGGCTAACTTTATTCTTAAAGTTTTTGTATTAATAGTAGTGCATTTTTTTTTTATTTAATCTAATTCCGATGCTTTCATATTGTTTAATAAATAATTGTTTTGAGTTAAACTGAAAGTGAAGAAATGAAAGTTGGCTCATAATTTATATTTATATATAATACATTTCTTTTAATATAGATGTCAAGGACAGAAACTTTACTTAGTGAAATGGCTACTATCTGCACAGTTAACATTAGTGATGTTCCTGAATATGTTGATTATTTTGATATAACTCATATTCCTGCTACTGTATTTTTTTTCAATGGACAACATATTAAAGTTAATTCTGGGTAAGCTAAGTATATTCTTAAAGAAATAAATTATATATAATTTTATATAAATTGCAGTTTAATTCATTAACAGAAAATCAATATAAAAATTTATGTTATTTTGCATTATGTAAATTCTCTATTGTATGACAGGATATAAATGTTATTTTAATGCCATTGAAATGAGAGAGTGATAAAACAATGAAATCATGTTGTACATGACTTCACTCTTTTTTCAAGCTATATTTTGTTTTTTATTTATTTGTACTCTAAAGATTGTGCCTTCTTCTGGTTTCTAATTTAAAACTGCCAATCTGTTTTTGTAGTTAGAAATTTTCATACCTGGATTCAAGTATTATTAAAAAGAACTATAAAACAAACCAAGATTTCTTCATTAGATTGATAACTACTAATCATGCATAATTTTATAAAGTTTTGTTGATATTGTGATTTTTTTTCCTTCAATTTATTACCTTTTCATATTCTCATAAACCACATGACTAATTTCAATTGACTCAGCTTGAATTCAATTGACTCAGCTTGAATGCTCAGCTTGAATTCACCAAATCAGGAACTTTAAATACCAAATTGTTGTCGATTTTAGATTAGGTAAATTGTAATATAATTTTCCAAAAAATAATCATTTTTTAAATAATAAAATTTTTTGTTTACATTTTTATTATTTCATGGTTGCTCAGATTTAAAAGTGCATTTCTGACATTACTTATCTTTATGGTTGTGTATTGTTAGATTTACTGAATGTTGAACATACTATCATGAGTAACAATCACCATCATGAAAAAAATATTCTTAAAATTTGCAATATTGTTTTTGAATAAAAAATGACTGCTATGCATATAATTTTGTTACTCTTATTTTAAAAAGTTGTTTAGGATAAGAATTTATATACTACAAATGGTTAACCATGTCTGAATTACACATTTTCTTAATGTAATTTATATTCTCTTAGTTTGGTATTTAATATTTCTGTTTTGAAATAAAAAATGACATTATACATTGCTGCAACCATTAATTTTGATACACGTTTATAGAACTGTATATTAACTCTGAAACTCAGAAATGAACATATTGTGAGGAAAATTTCCATTCTTGTTTCACTTTAGTCATATATATATATATATAATAGTGCAATTAATTCTTTAAAGAACAGTTATTTTACTATATTGATGGCATGCAATTTAAATGTTATGCTAGAGCAAACTCAAGAACTGATGGATTTATTTCTTCTTATAACATTCAGTTAGTAAGTCCATATAACTTAGTTTAAAATATAGATTTCAGTAAATTTCTTGTGATTTGTGTTTAAAATATATTATTATGCAATAAATTAAAATTCTGCATTTTTTTAAAAATTAATTTGTTTAGAGAAATTTTCAAAGAAATTAGGTAAATGTCATTAAAAATTTTATTATATATTAAAATATTTTAAAAATATAAAAGAATAAAGATTTTTTTCAGTTATTTTCATTACTTTGAAAATAAGTCTAAGTGAAGATTTCTAAAATGATGATACTTTGATTTCAAAATCAGGTTTGTGGTTTTATATGCTGGAAAACCTGGTTAACCCTTTGCAGCATACTAACCTTTTAACTCACCCCCCCCCCCCAAAAAAAAAATGTTATAGGTTCTCTATTTGGACCTAAAGGTTAAATTTTCGAAGATTGAACTTACCATTTTGATTCTGTGGGTGTTCCTTCAGGTGGAACATCAGTGCCACTATAGCTCTGAAAATTGTGATTAAGTGAGCATTGCAGTGAAATGCAAAAATGAGCAAAATCTCTGTCAGTTGAATAAAAAAGCACTACTTTATACCTTTGTAGTAGATTTGGCATGACAGAAGATGTACCACAAGATGGCATACTATGATTTGCTATTTAAGGGCAATGTTTGGATCATTTTTGGTTCTTCGAAACGATTAAGATAATCTGTCAATATAATTAAATTTTTAATATGATTAATTTTCAATTAATTTACAATAAAAATGATCTACAATTATATATAAAATAAAAAATAAGTTATAGTATAAATATAGTTAAAAATATTAATAAAATTATATAAAACAAATATTAGTAAAATAAAGAGCAGAAAATTCTGTGCATCTGTAGATGGCCAAAACCACTATTTAAAAAAAAAAAAAAAAAAACGGAAAATCTTAAAAACCCAGAGTAAGGGCCAGACATTTCCAAGAATTCTTACTCTCCTAAATAATATTTTTTCAATTCAGTTCATTTTCCTTGAAGAAGAGAGAAGGACAGGGGAAATGAAGATACAACTTCATTCTTTTTCCATCATAGCATCCTGCCTCATAACAAGATTGCTGCAATGTGTGTGGAACACCTAATTTTATCTAACAATTATACATAAGTTTTCTCTTTAAAAAAAGTTTAAAATATATAGAATGAATAGTTAAGATCCAGCCAATAAAATCATGTTGAAATTATTTTTTACTAGAAAAAGCAAAATTAACTGAAAAAAAAAAAAGACTTTCACACAATGCATTATAGATGAAAATTATGGATCTGATTGATTTAAACTGTCATTTGTTATTAAAAAAGGAAATTGTAATGATTTTAGAAATGAGTTAAGTTAGGTATCCCATGTAGTGGGACACTGCACCACAAGGGATTAAGAATTTCCAAAAGCTAATATTTAAGGCAAAGGAAAAAAAGTGTGTGGGGGGGATATATTTGGTTTAGTTTTTGAAGTGAAGTGTTACTGTTCTTTAAATAAGATGTTTTTGCATTAATAGATTAGTTCTACAAAAGCTGCTATTTAATTTAATTTATTTAATTCTTTTATTTCAGTATGCCTGATCATACAAAATTTATTGGGCCTTTTCAAACTAAACAAGATTTTATTGATCTTGTAGAAGTTGTTTTCAGAGGAGCAATTCGTGGAAAATATCTAGTGAATTCACCTATAGATAGAAGGAGATTGGCTCATTATGAGATGTTATATAAGGACTATTGAGATGGAAAATGCTGTGTAAATTTGGTATTTTTACGAATGAATTTTTTACATAAAATGCATTGTCATTAATTCTGAAGTTCATCTGTCAAAAATGCATTTGTAAATATTTTGTAAAACATGTAAATAATTGACAACATATAAATGTTTTTCATAATGTTTTGTTGTATTTGTATTCTTTATTTATTTCATTGGGTATATAAATTATTTATTTAAGCTCATATATTTTCCTGAAATATAAAGTTATAGTGTGTGAAAGAAATGAAGTTAATTTTTTAAAAATTATTATTATGTAACATAAAAATTTCTATTTTATGGCATACAGTGAACCAGTTAAGGGTGCTTGAAAGTAATATTGCTTGTGACAGAAAACACAAGAGATTAAAATAATAATGTTTTTAAAATTTTGTAACCTCTGCTTGTGAAAATGTATCTGTAAGTCTACTATGAATGAACTAAGTAACTATGAAAGAACTATGTTATTAAAAAACTATGTTAAAGCACTAAAATATGTAGCAACTTTTAAGAATAAGTTATTTTTCTATTAATAGTAAGTATGCTAGTGAGTTTTGTGCAATTTTAAATATCAGATAATATTCAACTCTATTTGAACTTAATTTTGTATAATTCAGTTCCATGAAACGAGCTCAACAATTACATTGCTGTTGTCTTTCATTTGAATAGTTGATTATCATGATAAATAATTATTAGCTTCCATCATAAATTAATACAAAATTACTTTAATTACAGTTTTATTTGTTATAATTTGAAATTAAATTTAAAAAAGGACTAAAAATGTAAAATTCCAAAAAAATTTTATTAATTCAGGTCATTAAACTTAGCATTATTTAAAGAATTTTTTACCCCTTAACATTATCTTAAAATCTTTCTTCCATGAAGAGATAGGATGGGAAGTCATAACAAAAGGAGTTACCCAAGATAAAAAAAGACTGTTCAAAGTGCATGGGTGAAAATAAAGCTTAGAAACCACTTTGAATGAAAGGGGAAAAAAAAAAAAATGTATTTAAAGAAAGGGGAGATGCAACTACAAAATTAGGAAAAAAATCATAATTAAGTAATATGCAAAGAAAAAGAATATAGAAACCCAGACAAATGTCAATTAAAATCAAAATTAAATTTCAAAAGTTCTTGTTAAAGGATTACAAACTTATAAATTATTTTTAGCAACTGTTAATTTATCTTAGAAACTGATATGTGGGAAACTGACACAAAAAGACCCATATAATTAACTGGAAAACTACTAGAGATAAATAAAAATTAGCTGTTCTGAGGTTAAAACTGGGAAGATTTAGAACAGAAATTTTGAAGAAAACTGGAATAAATTCTTCTTGATCTGAAGATAAACTTTATTAATATGTTTTAAAGAAAAATATTTTAATCTAAATAATTAAAGTAAAGGTGCATATGTGTTAGCATTCTACATGCCATACTATTTGACCTGGTTCTACCAAATGTGGTATATATGTGCTTTGAGCAATAAAAATATGCACCTTGGATCATTTTTTAAAAATTTTTTAATTGTAATTTAATTAATTAAAAAATAGTAAAAATTTGACGTGTTTCTCTTCATAACTTCCAAAAAAATACTTCAGCCCCAAAATGAATTTTACATCATGATAAATGTAATTTGTGATGTCATAAACTTGTCATTTGATAGTAATGTAATATAGTGCAATTTTTTTTTGAATATCAGCATATATATATATTGCCTGTTTTCCATTTGTAGATTATATTATTGCCTTGATTTTCAAATAATTTTCATTGCTTCATCAAGTTTAATTTATTTATTACTCGATTACTTGATTTTTCCCATTGTTGAAAACTAAAAAAGAAGGATTCTATTTCATATCTTTGTTATGTACAAGACAAATAAAAAATGTGAAATTATAATGTCATGAAGGTTAGAAGATAAATGAACCAAACATTTATATCTTCAGAAGTGCTACATTGTCACGGGGATGACCTCATGAAAAAGGTACATGTATGCAATTACTAGAACTTGTGTGAGACATTTAAAATCGTACAGCTATAATGTCTGATAGTTAAAAAGGAAAATTGACATGAAGTCATGTCTAAACGATTTAACCGGAATGAAGTATAAGCAATATCCTAAAATCAGCTGATTGCCAAAAATGACTAATCACTTATAATAAAGGAGAATGTGAGTATTTTAGCTGGCCATCCTATTTACCAAGAATTACCTTAGTTCGACTCAGATATGGTACACTTCAGAGCGATTATTTGAAATGTCAATTAATTAATAATGAAGTGAGATTTCGACATTTATATTTATATTATGTCTCTATGTGAATTTCAAAATAACAGTTTCTTTAAATGCTGAAAAACTGTGATTTTCTCCATATTCTAAAACATAATATTTAATATTTCTTCAAAATTACCGCCCAATCTCATAATTTAATAGGGGGTAAGGCATACAAATCTGTAATTTTTGAGCATCCTGATCAATTATGAGATGTTAATAAACAATCAACTAAATGACTGAAGAAATTTATGTAATTATTAATTGTTGCTACTTATTACAGAAACGATTCACATTTTTTCCCCTAGTCATAAACTACAGTGGAACATTTTCTGGGCTTACTACAATACGAGTTTATTCAAATTAAAGATTTTGATAAATTCTACTGGATTTTCGATACCTTAGGAGTATGAATCATTTCTTCCACACAACGAATCAAGAGCAGTGCTTGTGAGAGAGGTTATAATTTATCTTACTTTTCAAATACTTAATGACCTTTCGCGATGAATAAAGAAAAAAGAGAATTAGCCTTAAAACTCCTCCCTAAACTTTAAAGTGGAAAGTATCCCAGTTAAGTAATTTCGTCAGAATTCACTATATCTCATCTTGTTAGAAGTTCAAGAGATTGAAAATCACTAAAATATTTCCAACATCAAATTCTTGAATTATCTGAAAGTAAAAATAGAAGTTTACACATGTAAAAACAAATTTTCGATCTGCTACCAATGCACCGATTCTTTCATAAAATGAAGTCCATGCTGCATAAAATGCAATGAACACCACCCCACCCAAAGCTTGGACATTTAAGAAAAGATGGTGGATCTTATTTGTATACAGTTGGACACTTCTCTTGGAGAAGTTGCAAAGTTCTCCCTACTTTAATAAACAACGGAATCCAAAAAGGATCTTTGTCCAAATAACTAGAAAGTTAGACCTCGAACCAAAAGTGTAAAAAAATTAATACCGCTACTATCCCTCCCCCCCCAAAAAAAGAAATACATATTGAAAATAGAAGACCCCAACATTATAACTTGCTTTATAAAATGACAAACGCTCTAAAAAAAATGAGAGAAGTCCCAAGAAGATTTCCAGGTTCACAGAAAGCTATAAAAATTAGCCAAGAAATGATACAATCCGGAAGAGAAAGAGCAAATTATTCTCGACGCACTTCTTGAATAGACTGCTTTTTAACCCTTTGGCCGCTTACCACTAATCACAGAATAAAAAAGCGTGAATAAAAAGAAAAAAAAAAATGTATGGCGAACTATATCCCTATTTGATATATCTTCTGATTTTCATCAAATTCTTCCAAATTTTCGTTTCTCTACTTTCCTCCTTGATTTAATTCTTGTACTTCATTAATTTTTTTGTAGTAAACATTAGATCTTCAACCTTTTTATAATTTATTTTAATAGCTTGCACATTTGAACGGTGAAGATTGCGAATAGAGACCCCAAGTTCTGCATCAAAAATTAATCATCATCTCGTCTTCGATATTCTCTACTACTACATCGCAACCTTTCCACTGTTATAACTTATTCAATCCGCGTTCAATCGAAGCATTGTGAAATTACAATTAATTGTAAGATAAGTTACAGGTTAGTAAGGTGGGCCGAAAAAAACTTTATTTTTTTCTTTTCCAATTCGCTATATTACGGAAAGGTGCGAATTGATAAGAAATGAAAAGAGGGAAAAATTTGTAAAAGTGATTAACATCCTATGCATGAATCTGAAAAGATGAACATAAAAATTGATGAAAATCGACTGTCTTTCATTAATTTTTAGAATTTATCTGTTTTTACTTTCTTATATATGAAGTATAAAAAAAGTATTATAATCATCAAAACATTTGATCTCGAGATTTTGACAAATCTCCATGTTTCAGACCTCCCTGCGTTCGGAAAACGCATGTTTAGCATTATGTCTGCCTTTAAAGATAACTAAAAAACGTTTTCAGATGGATGAATGAAATTTAATTTATGGATTTTAAACAAAATTTGTAGATTTCTATCAAATTTTGAACAAACCTCTTCAAAGTCCATTCAGGAGAAATCTGGCTGGTCATCCGATTATGAGGGAATATGATAATTAATAAAACTTAATGAGCTAGATAAATCAAATATACTGATACAAAAATAATTTACACCGTTTCAAAATTTAAATTATTCTCTTTTTATTGATATCAATTTAATAGCCTCACAAATTTTACATGAATTTTGGCAATTTTTTAATATATATATATATTAACTTCCAGTAACAGATTACATTGTTGCCCTGAAATTCAACTTGTTTTCATTGTTTTATAAAATTTATAATCGTGCGATTTTCTTTTATTGTTGAAAGCCAAAAAAGGATTCTGTTTAATATCGCGGAAGTTAGAAGGTAAATCAACAGGATATTTACGTTTTTAGAAGCTCTATAAGTGTCTCCATTAGATAGATTCATACTCACAAATAAAATTTATATGAGACAATTAAAATAGCATGACGTTAATGTCAGACAATTTTGCATAATCATGGTCACGAAATTATATCTTAACAATTTATCTAAAATTAAATATAGCCAAAATGTTCAACTTGCCAGCTGCTTAATCCAAGAGGACTATTTATTAATAAATCAATACTATTTATTTCCAGAAGTAAAATATTTCAAGTGAAATTTTTTTTGGGGGAAATGATAATGTATAATAAATATGGATTTAAAATAAAAAAAAATGATTAAATATTATAAAGTTGAGAAAATTGTAGCAGTAAAGTAGTTCGTGATTTCTTTAAAAATGTTTGTGTTCAATTTTATTTTTATTTCAAATAATATGTTTTAAAATAAATCATTTCATTATCAATAATTTCATTAATCTTTACCGATTATTTCATTATTGATATTGTTTTAGGAACTTATTCAGACGATAGCCACGTTATTAGAGAATCCTTTAAAATTAAAAGCATCAGGTTCTGCTTGAACTTTTAAAATGTTTGGAAGAAGAAGCAACATAAAGTTATTCAAGAATTTGTTTCGTTTTTATGTTGCATTTTAATTTTTTCTAGTACGTAATAGATTTTTATATATTCAAAGTTTTTTTAATTCCAGTATTTTAAAAATTATGTAAAACTTATAAAATAGAAAAAAAATTGGGTTTGAAAAACAAAATAATGTGAAATTTAACGAAACACGGATTAAAACTATCCGAGATGATACAGGTTTCTCGAATACAGGCCAATGGAAAGCTTATTCAAACTTGAACGATATTATTCATACATAATTACAAATGATATAATATGTATGAGTTTCGATATCGTCATTTACTTACTTATGAGCTGGAGAAGTATTAGAGAATAATTTTAGAGTTCATGCGTATAATAAAACTTCATTCTTATCATAGAAATGCATGGTATCAAGATATGTAAATAAGTCGCCCTGGCTTGGTTGCAATCAAACGATCTAAAAAAGCCACCAAACGACCACATTAATATGATAATCGTTTGCAATTTTTCTATATCTATTACCATTTTTAAGATAAAATTATTAACTCAAATGTCTGCAAATAGGTGGTTGTACGAGGGGTCTCATCACTTAGCACATGTGCGCTTTTCTACACTTGAAACTTGAAAGAAGTAGGAAATTGGGATTTATAGCAGCAATGGCTGTTATTCCTTTCTACACTTTTTTGTGGCTATTGTTGTCTCCGTTTTGAAGTTAAAAGTGAAAGACTTAGGCGTGACTTCAATTGGCACCTTGTTTTCTTACAAACTTTTATAATTACTAAAACGTTAAATTACTATCTTAAAGTAATCATTTTAAGTTTTAAAAATCATGACTTTAAAAGTGTTTTGCTACTGGTGTGAATTAAAACATTTCACATTAAATATGAACGTTTAAAAGACACATGACCACCTAAAATCTACTCAAAAACTTAAAGTAAGCTATTTTTTTTTCTAAAAAAAATTTCTAACTTCATTAATTTAGCAGTTTACACCTTTCAGACTTTAAAGTAATTTGTGGAATTTATAAAAATTATAGGAGAAATAAAGACTGAGCATCTATTAAAATAAAATGTTTTTTCAAACTATTAATATTCAAAACTTATAATATTTTACTATAAGAAAGTTTGATTGACATCACTTTATATTTTAAAATATCTTTTGATTAAGAGGGATTCTATAAACATTTTTTACATCGAGTATACATTCTCCGGATTCGCCGCTGTTATGACCAACGTTCACTGACAAAACGTGATGTTTTCAAAACTTTGCCTTGATAAAGAACTTTTATGCATACTAATTTTACCGAAAAATAATTTCCTCAAGACTTGCTTGTAAAACAAAAGCAAAAAACTTTTTTTGTATTATTTTTTAGATATTTCAAACAATTACTGTTAGAAATTTCGTTATAACACTTTAAAATATTTCGAGAGGATTTTTCCCAAGGTGAAAATATAAAGAACTTCAGTGATGATGAATTTGAACAAAGATCGGAATACATTTTGTTTTTTATGGCTTGCATACAGTACAAAAAAAATTCAGTATCTTGACATTAGTGACTTCGAATTCAGATTTTTCGCTCATTCCGAACGACCTAGAAAACTCTGTTTTAAATAGGCAATGCTATCACTGGGATGATGATACAGGGAAGCTGAAACTAAGCTTTCGGCTTTAAGGTCACGTGTCACGACGTGCATTGTGGGAAACTTCTGAGTTTAGCAAGATGGCGGTGGAACCACAGCCAATGTATAATGGTTCTGTACCAAATTTATGCTTCAATGATGAAAATTATGAAAAATCAGAAAAAACCGAGCCCGAGTTACTCTACGAAGAGGTTCGTATAATCAAAAATGATAGCACTGCTTTTAAAGGGTATATCGCTTCTGAGATATAGACATAAAATCATTTTTAGTGTTTGAACTAAGCCATTACTTTTATATATCATGCATTCAAAAAGTGAAGTGCATTATTTGTATTTTCTATTGGAATTTTGTTATAAAACTCTTGCAAAATGATTGGAGGATGTAAAATTTGTAGAAATTCCTTATTTATTCTCAAGTATACAAACGTAATACTACTACTGATGTCCCTTGCGTATATGGTCCCTATGACAACAATAAAAGTGAATTTCCATTCCAAATGAATTCATGAGCAAAATTATAAGATATAGTTAATATTCGTAAATTTTATGATTTCAACCCAATGAGAAATGCTGATGATTTACCTGAAGTGCTCAATTTCTTTTTTGCAAAAATCCATTGACTTATTTACTTCCGTGCGAAGTTTACATGCATGAAGCTTATTGTAGTTTTGATTAATTAAGAAATAAATTGCCTGCTATTGATATTTACCTTGCCATGGTAATTTGAATTAACTGAAATAATATGGTTTACATAATAATTCATTTTTATTCATATTTGTATACATTTCTTTTTGTAATAAATTTTTTCAATTCTGATAATTATATCTGAAGTAATTGCCATTGGATGATATCAAACATTTAGCTCCTAAGTGTTCATTTGTTTAAACTGCTGTTTTACTTCAGATTTAATTAATCTCAAACACTTTTTTCCACATAAGGAAGCATATTCATTTACTTTTTAAAATAATCATGTTAGTCGTTTTTAGTTGATAATTTCATTAAATGGTTGTTATTGCAGGAAGACAAATATATCTTTAATTCATAGACATTTTTAGTTTAATATTATTTAAGTATGTAAACAGCTTGTTTAATTCTTGTTTATAACAAGCTTGTATGAAATATATTAGACAGTTTTTGTCTAAAAAAATAAATCATTACACAAATTTTCCATTATTTATTTTGAGGTGTCACATAGAAGATTTTATAATTGCATTTTTACAAATTCAGTTCAAGACCTAGATGTGTGTATAACTATGTCAAGAATTGAAGCAATTTAACCTAATAGCAGGCTCAAAATTGCAGATACAAAGAAATAAATTTAATAATTGACTTACTTTCATATTTAAATCTGGATCTTGTTATTTTAATATTTTTAAGGAAATGGGTATGTGAAAATTATATTAATAATTCTTTGTTAAATTATGCTCCAGTAGCTTTTTATAATGATTTTTTAAGAAACTTTAAAAGTAATGATGTTTTGAACTAATTATAAATATATTGCTGAAATGATACTTTCAAAATTATCTGCATTATTTAAATGTGCTTTTGTGTTATTCAATTTTTTTTTTCAAAGCATTCTGTTAAAAGCTTCTGTATTTTAAGAACTTTTGATATTTTTATTGTACAAAATAAGGTGATATATTTATTTACTTAATATTTATCAAGTCTTATTATTATTATTTTGGGAGATAATAAAAAAGGTTGTCACATATTTTTTTGTTTATTTTATAGTAAATTGTTAGTTTATGTTGCTATTTCGAGCTTGTGTTTCTATTTTTCATAATAATTTTTACAAATGTTTTATCATTCACCATGGTATAAAATTGGAGTACTTATTTTGTACTTCAAGCCTTTATTTTTATGTTTGACTATTTATTTCTTGCAGTTTGTTACTAAATTTATTATTTGACCATATTTTTACAATGCCTGTAATCTTGAATTCTATTTTTTGTATATAAATCAACATTAGCTGTTAAACATATATTATGTATTATAATTCCAGTTTTATAAACCTTAAATTACTGTAAGTGAAAATATATCAAATGTAATGCAAAACATTAACATGCATACTGTGCTACATATTTTCAAACAGTTATATTAATAGAACAGAAAGTATAATTTTTTAAAATCTATTCAAATTTATAAATCATTTATTCATTCAGTACAAAGCCTAAATGGTTTCTCAATGTGCAAAAGACTGTTTTCTTAATTTAGCATGCTAATTGGAAAGTTAATTCTGAGAATCTGCATTTTATTTCTCTTTATTGCACTGAAATCTAGATACTTCCATTGATTCTGTTTGCATTTTAATCTACATTTAAGAAGAAATGAAATCCTTTCAAAGTTTACCATTGCTTTTGGGATTATGATAATTTCAGTAGTACTGTAATTTGTGCATTTCAGTTATAATAGTAGCAGAAAACCAACTTACTTTTATGAGTTTGTGAGATAAAAGATCACGATTTTGCTTCAAACTTTATGTATTTGATTATTTTGAAATTTAAGTAATCTTAAAATAATACATTTAGTCTCATCAAAATTTGCGACACATTATTTTCTGACATTTTGCTATCTAGAATTTATTTTGTAATTCTCTTAATTGTTTTCTACTTTGTTTAACCATATATATATATATATATATATATATATATATATATATATATATATAAAATTAGATGCTTTTCATGGATATAATTTTCATGCATGGTGATGATAGTGAATTAAATTATTTATAACTATTTATATCTGAATATTTTCTAATTGATTTGTGTACTGTTTTCTTTGAACCTATGACTTTATATATATATATATATATAATTTGAATATTGCAAATTTTTAAAACATGCTTTTACTTCTGAAGTGTGGAGTTTGTGTGCGAAATGGCATAAACTGTGACTTGCTTATATATGCTATTTTAAAATTATGCAAATTACATAAACCATGTTTATATATAGTTATTATATTGAAAAAACTAAAATTTTGGCTTAAATCAGCTGAAAATTCAAGTTTATTAATTCATTGTGTAATGAGAAATATTAAAAGTGAAAATAATTGCTGATGTATTTAGAAATAAAATAGACTTACTTTTTAAGTTTTGAATTAAAAATATTGAGTTCTGGTGAAGGTGAGGTAAAATGAAATTAAAGTATTTGTGTATATTTTGTGATATTGTGTCAATGCAAATCACTATGTAGCTTTATTAATTAATGATGGATGCATATTTGTTAATTTTTCATACTTTAAAATAGGAGTGGAAGAGAATTTTAGGGACTGTTTTCATATTTTATACAAATATTCTATTATTAAATTTGCATTTAGACAAAAATAAAAAATTATGTAAAAAATCATTGGATACCATAAAAAATGATCATATTTAAATTGAACTGATGACATGCTTCTTGATCAACATTTCTAGTAACAACACCAGTAACAAGAAATGTTGATTTTGCTGTGATTTTGATTTCGTCTATTAAATGATATATATAATATGGAAAACCATAAAAAAGTTATGTAGTGAATTTAAATGAAAGAAAAACAGTACTATATAATTTGCATCACATTGAATGTATGCTGATATATTTATTTATTTTTTGTATTCTTTCTTTTTATATTTTTTTGAATTCTTATCTACATTGGAGAAAAGATGGTGGGGAATTAATATAAAAATAAATATACACTGTGTAATGCATAATATTGTTAGATAATGTATTATTTTTAAACATTCAAATTAAATTATATTAATTAGTATGCCTTCCTAATTTGATTATCACTAGGTAATGTCATTAATCTTGGCAGTTAATACGGTTATAGCTGTAAATATTTTTTATTATGAATTAATAGTTTTAAAATAAATCTCAGTGTAATTTATTTAAATAGATAAATTTTAATTGAATATTTAGGATCTAATTTTTTTCTAAATTTTTTTTAAAAAGTTCTGAATAAGTAGTTTTGATTAAACTTTGTTTTTCTAGGCTATAAATAATGCCAACTGTCTGAAAGTTCCATTATATCCAGTCTTTAAATTATTATTATGATAAATTTCAATGAGAATTTGTATTTAAAGAATTCTGTGCAATAAACTTAAATATTTCCTTTCTAAATCAATTGCTCTACTGTAGCCCAACTTCTGGTATCTCTGCTTGGTATTATCTTGAGCATGTATATTACTTATCTGTATGATGTCGTGTTATCAAACATATCTTTGACTGATATATTTTCTTTCCTCTGAAATTCCTTTGTATAATGAAACTTTAGCTGATATAGATTCTATTTGCACATTCCAATCTTCATAGTCACATGCTTCTATTTGTTATTTTTTTTAAAAAATATTTTAGATTTTTAAAAAGAAATTGTAAAGTTATTTTAAAATATAAGAGGAGAAGGGCCATTAATTTAATATTCCCTTTTTTACTTTCAGTTGAAATTAATCTCCTTATCTGTGATTCCTTATCTGTGATTTCTAATGAAATTATTTTTAGCAATATTCTATTAAAAATTTTTTTAAAATTTTTTTATGAAATATACTTTTTAGTCCATGTTCTTAAATTTACACCTTACTTAAAGCAATTAATTAATGAAAAAGAAACTATGCTAATATTAATATTACATTGAACAATTTCAGTATAAAATTAATAATAATATAGAAAATTTGATAATTTTATCTTATCAGTTGTATTAATTTTTTAAAAAATTTGTTCCATTTTGGCATTGAAGAAAGTTATCGAAATGAAAACTGATATATTTTTGAGTTTCAGGCAATTTATTGCCTCTTTTTATCAGTGGTTTTTTGAAATGTCCCCCCCCCCCATAAAAACCTGGTCTTCTAACTGCAGAATGATGTGTATGAATATTTGTCAAGACTTTAAATTTCTGGAATTGTGGTAATTCTCAGTGGTGATGCATCAGTTTCTAAAAGATATTTAGGTATTACCTGGTATGGATTGTACTTATACCTTCACTGAATCTGTTTTATAATTCAAAAGGATATTTTAGAAATATACTTTTCATGTATAAACTACTGATTAATAGTTACTAAGTATATTTTATTAGAAAATGTAGTAATTTAAATAAAATTTAAAAATTGATTTGTATTTATTTGATACAAGAATACATTTAATTTGTTAATATCATACCTGTTTTAAAAAAACTTGTTTCATAAAAGAATGTTAATGCTGATCAATGAAAAAAAAGCAGCAATATAATAATGATAAGCTTACTTGAGGTATTAATAGATGTTTCTCATTAAAATTTATTCTTTATCTAGTAATTAAGTAAATGCAGATTTCGGTTTGTTATGTAAGCTAACTTAAACCATATATATCTTAAGGTCGAGACAATGTTCATAAAATATTTTCACTCATCCGACAAAATGTACTCAATTCTATATAAATAAATGTTGTTGTTTTTTGTTTGATTCCTCCTTCCCTATAAAAAAAAACTTTTTAAAAAAATGAATGTCTTTTTCATCTTTTCCAAAAACATATTTTTTTTATGAAAAATTTTTGGTTTTAAGCTGCCGATATGTTTGCAAATTTTGAATTTTAATGAATGTAACTAATTATTTCAAAACTGATTAATTTCATTCTCATCTATTTTCCTTTCTTTAAAAGAAAAAGTGAAAGACTTTTAGAATTTGATGATTATACATCTAGCAATAACAGTTATGTTGCATTTAGCATATTAAAACACATAAAAATTGAACTTTTCTATTAAATGATTGATTTCTTTTTTTTTTTTTCTAGTTAAAAAACATCCAGAGTATGATACGTCTAACAAAAGGTAATCTAGAAGCTTTGAATGCAAGGTTTGCAGAATATCAACATCCTCCTTCTATGTATATTACTGTAAGTAAAAAAAAGAAGCTTTAATTTTTTTTTTTATTTAATGAAGAATATTTGATTTTTTTTTTGAAATATTTGAACATGATATTCAGAATTGGCAGTTAAGTTCATTGAGACCTCTTGGAATTACTTGTTTTAAAACATGTGTTATCACATTTTACCTTTACTTATAATACAGATGATTGTGTGTGTGGGCTATGCATGTGTTGGCACTCTACAAACTAGACTGTTTGACCAAAATTTCTAAAATTGGTACACATATAGAGCATTCATTGTAGGACGAAAATTAGTACTTTGGAACATTTCTTTTAAAAAAACAATAATTAGAATTTCAATAAAAAATGTAGCAAAATTTTGACATTCTTTGGAATTAACTGTCTAAAATACTACAGTACAGTATCTTAAAATTCCAAAAATTATAATTATTAAATTATAGAATTTGATTGATTGAAACTGAATACAAGCAATTCCTTGTATTCTGAAAGCTGCAAATGAAACTTTTTTTTGTTTGTTTTTATTTATGTGCAGAAAAACTATTTTCAAATTTTAAAGCAAAATATTTGAAAATTTATATCGTTAAGCCATCTTTTGGTCAAGTGCATTTGAAGCTATGTTTGGTAATTTGCAGCCTTTCTCTATTAGAATCATATAGAGATTTTATATTACCTCAAGTTAGATTTGAACTTCTTTACTAAGTGTTAATTCTGTATCTGATCAGTAGAGTTAATTAATAGTTTTTTAAAACAATTAACCAGTGACAAATACACAGTAAATAAAAGTTTTGAAAAAGAATATCTTTAGTTTCATTTATTTATTTTATGTAATCTGTAGTGACATAAAAAAGAACCATTATATTTATTTGTTTATTCCTGAAGAATCTCTTGACGTTTTTACTATTTTTTAATGTACCTGTTTAAAAGGAGCATATAAAAATTTCTATAAAGTCATCTATTATCATAACCCATTTTCTATTAATTTTACTTTATATGTTACAAATATAGATTGAGATATATAAAAAGAATATATAAAAAAAATACCAAGCTTGTGATTTTGATGTATTTTCATATTTTCTGAACATTTCTTGCATTCTTTTGAACAATTTTCTTTTTATGTCTCTTTGTTTGTCAAGATAACTCGGTTCTAAATTAAATGAGGTCTAAAATTAAATTTGGTATGCAGTTTATTCAAAAATTGGCAATTTCTATCAACTTAGGAAGTCCGTTGTCTTGAAACTTGTCTTTTTGCATATGACTTATAATTTTAAAGAGCAGCGAACTAAATCATCAGCAAATGGATTCATTCTTCAAATTGTCAATCCACGTTTTCTATTAATCAAATCTGTCAGAGGGTTTACATCTATTATTCTATTTGTGCATGTATAATATATGAATGCAAAAATTTAATATTTTAAATTTAATATTTGAACTAAACTTTAAAATTGCATGTTTCTAAATTTATTTTTGTAAATCGGTGGATAAATTGTCTATTTATTTCTATATCTGTGCTTTTATGATGATAATTCAAAAATGGAAGGATGAAATTTATAATGTAATTATAACAACAAGTGATGATTGATAATGCCATATTTCGAATTCAGCTAATCAAAGGAAATATGCCTCAAATCACCTTTGTTTCTCATCATTATACTATGAAACCAAACAGAAAACTTTTATTTTGTATATAAATATGATAGCAAGACAAGAGCAGAGCATTCATGCTTGTTATTATATATAAAATGTTGATATTGCAGTTAATAAATATTTATTGCTAGTGCAAATTAAAATTCATTACCTTTGCATATGAGGTGTTGTTTTATAAGCTGTATAGTCAAGGGGGAGGAAGTGGCATTTTATCATGATTGCTTTTTGAAAATGGTTTCTACTTTATTCTATTGTTTTATTATTGTATTTTATCTTTTATCCTGTTTTGTTCTAAAATTAAGATGTTTAGTATCATAGAAAATAGAGTAATTAATTAAAAAGTATTTTATGGAAATTTGGTATTTGTATTTTTTTATTTTGTTTTTAATAGCATTATATACTTTGTTTTTTTAACTTAATAGGAATATGAAGATCTGACTAGCAAGTTAAATGAATTTCAAATGGAAGAGCAAAAACTGCTTGAGCGAATTGGTAATGACTGTGATGGGAGAGATTCTCCAGAATATCTTGATGACAATGATGAAGCAAAGCTATATAGTGATACTTTTTTAACGAAAATGCAAAATAGTAATCAAGGTTTCTCTAGTAATATAGGTAATGTTATCAATATTTTGTTTTATCGAAGCTGTTCAAATATTTTAGTTATATGAAAATCAAGATTTATTATTTTTAGAAGTTTTTATTTATATTGTGTTGTTGTTAAAGTTTTTATTATATACATGTTATGTACAACTATGTGTTTAAACAAAATAGTTACTTGTTTGTTATAGTTAATAGTTTTGTTAAATAGTTTATAGTTAATAGTTTTGCAGTTACTTGTTTAGTGAGTGACATATTAACCTGTATTTATTGTTTGGTTAGAATTATATGATATAGTTTATCTCTTCTACAATTAATTAGATGTATATATATATATATATATATTTAAAAAATGTGCAAAGTATATCAACTTGATTAAAAAAAATTAAATGAAACAAAAAAATATATATATAAATGAATTCCTTTGTTGTTATTTTTGTAAAATGTAGATTTTCAAAGAAAAAAAAAAGAAAGAAAGAAAGAAAATCATTATAGAATTAATTTTTTTTTTTATTTCAGCTTATTATAATTGTATGTGATCTGCTTTTTTTGTATGTGATAGTTCAGCGGTTCTTAACCTATGGGTCGCGAAGCATATTTCTTGGGTCGCTCTGAGTCGAACCAAAAAAGTTAGTAATACACCAAATTTCAGACATTTTAAAAATGACGACTTGAATAAATATCAACAATCGAAAATGAATGTTATTAACAAGATCAAAAAATATCAGCTGATTAAAAAGCGAGAGCAAAAAAAGTACGTGTGATGATAATAACGGTGAAAACTAAATGGAGCAAAGCTGGCGAGGGCGTACAAGAGAAGCGCGCCAAATATTTCATTATGTCAATCTTTTGGTTTTATTCGTTCGCTTTATTTACAAAATATTTAACAGGTAAGCACTTCTAACTTGAGAATAATTTTAAATACATGCTGATAAAAAAAACGATATCTGTAATTTATGATATAATTTGATAAATGTCAGCGCATTTTAGTTGTTTTAAAGTCAAAATGGATGGGGAACTCTTTCCCAGCGCGGAGCGTCACATTTTCTGCCTTTTATAATACTGTCAAGTTGGGGTGAAACAGCCCTATAAGTATTATTGCCCTTTGCAACAACATATATGTGTGAGGCTGGTTTTTCGGCTCTGTGTGTAATTAAAAACAATTACAGGAACAAGTTAAATCTTGAAATAGATATAAGGTGCTCCTTGACAAGCATTCAACCGAGGTTTGAAGATCTTTCAAAATGTATTCAAAGCACAAGGTTCTCATTAAAACTGTATGACTTGCATTTAAAATTTAAAAGACTTAACATATGTATTGATATTTCTTTTTTTTAGGAATAAGTTAAAATGTCAGTTATTTTCAAAAAGTTTTAAATATATTTTAATTTGGTCAATAAAAATTATTAAAAACATTGATTATTAATTAAATTTTCCTTGGATCGAAAAGTGCTTTTGTTTATCTTTATTATTAAAAAAATAAATAAAAAATTTGTAAGTTAAAAAAAAATCATCATCGTAGGATTGAAGATTTTTTAAAAATACGATCTAAAATAAAGCAATGAAAAAATTTTGACTTTTTTTTGGGTCGCAACATGAACATATTTCTCAAATTTGGGTAGCGGCTTAAAAAGGTTAAGAACCACTGTGATAGTTGGAAGCCATTGATCTAATATGACCAATAATTCTCAATCTCATCATTAAGCTGTTTTGTAGTAATAACAACGTATGCATGAATTGTTACGATTTTGATGGACTACTGTGGTTTTTTTGTAGTTTGAAAACTAAATGTTCTTCTAAATAATATTTAAATTATTATGCTTTTAAACCATCAGACTAGAAAAATTATTTTCTTTGGTTTAAAATATTAGAAAAATTCATTCATTCTCTTACTGTTAATTTACAAAATTCTGTATGAGGTTAAGTTTTATTGTTCAGTATGATCTATAATCAGCTTATTTAATTATCCATTTTAATTTCTGTTAAATTTTTGCTCATCATAAAAATAAGTAAAATATTAACATTATTATATGTTTTTGATAAATAATTTTTAAATGTTTTTATGCACAAGATTACAAATTAAAATACAACTTAAAAAATAAAGAAAGAAATGAGAATATTCTTATAAAAGCACTTGAAAGAAGTTTTTCAATTTCAATAAATATGTATCATGACTGAATTTTTCTTAGTAGATCATTTTACGGAGTATTTTTTGACTGTCAGAACTGGAATGAAGTTACATTTTTCAAAGTTATCATTTGTTTCACTGATGGAATAAATAAGAGTATTTTTCAGTGGACTCATTTTTCACTACTTATTTTCCTGAATATAAACTCTGAAAGTTAACATTTTCCGATTAAAAATTATGATTGTGTTCTTAATATTCTTTTCCTCATTAACCCTTTCGAGACGGGAGGCCTCTATCCTAGATGCATGCACGAGACGGAGTGTATGCAAAAGGAATCATTCCACAGGACAGGAGTTTTACGTCACTAAGCCTAACTTGAAAAAAAAAAAAAAAATCACAAACAATTAAATTTGTCCTAATGTTGTCATCTTCTTCTTTTTTCTATAATTCATTCATAATTTGAGCACATTCTTCCTGCACAAATCATGTTTTGCCATAATAAACCGAAATCAAGCTTTCCGTAATAAAAAAAGAGAAGTACGCAAAATGTATCCGAAATCTACGCTAAATAAATAGAACAGATGGTAAAACTCAACAAGACTAGTTACAGTTAAATAGCAATAATGAAAAAAGAAAAGAATTTGGAGCAAGATCAGAAAGGCAGATTATTCTATCTAGTGGAATGTTACACAACCCAGCTCTGCTTATTTACATTCCTCTTAGCAATAGTTGATGAGTGAAATATCAAAGGCTGAATATCAGCAAACTGATGGTTAGAATACCAAAACTATATTTATTTCAAAAGTAATGGACACAGGAAGCCATCTAGTGGCATTTAAAAATTGTTCCAGTTTAGAATGTATATATGCATCACCATCCCATGAGTTTGATTTCCAGAAATGCACGGATGGGATGTCCGGCCTTGAGAGACGTTCACTGGTGATGTATATATGACACGCCTGTCACAAGAGGGTTAGTTCTTATTTGCTGGCTTACTGAGTATCCAGTGGGTAGATTAGAATCTTTTTGTGTTGAGTTTCAAATCATTAAAACACACTGCTGTAGCAATGAGCAGCATATAGAACATTGCATTTTATATTGATAACTTTCTTTATGTAATATTTTTAATATACACAGTAACTAAAAAAATTAATTTATGCTTTTTATTGAAATATTTTTTTAAAAAAAATATTAAATATCAAGATATTTTAATTCTTTTTTATAAGATTACTGGAATCTGTGCTATACAGATTTCCACTAATAAAATTTGCATTAATTTATTAATGTTTTATTATATGTGGAAAAGTTTATTAACATTTTAAGTTATATTTTGATATTATATATATTGATTTTATTTTAATTTGCAGGAAGCTCTGCAGTGGACACAAGTCCTAGAGTTTCCCCAAGGTCTCCTTTAAAGTCTGTTGTTAGAGCTTTTTTACCAAATCAGCAACGTACTACAGTGAGTACTTTTAAAACTTTTAAACTATTTGTTCTTTATGTTATAACTTTTTCATCCTTATTCATTCTCTTTTGAATAAGTTATTTTTGATTGGATGTTAACCAAAATACAATTATTCAGACAGTGATATTTACTACTAGGATATACATATGATCCTTTGATTTTCTCACCTTTTTTCTTTTATAATGCTTTAATCTCAATTTGTCTGTATCTCAATTTTCTAATAATTCCATATGATTATTTTTTAAATAATTTTTTATAGTTTTATCTTGAAGGCAAAAACTAATAATGCATTAAAAAAATTTACTAATTACAGAATTGCACATTAAATTATGGTGCTAAAAAGGTTAAAGTGTTCATTATTAAGTGTTAAAACTTTTGGGATTTTAGTAGATAGCAGTTATATAATAGTGATGATCCCTTCTTTGTAATATAATATTATAATTAAAATTTTCAGTATTTATGAAGATTTTGAAACTTAAGAGCTTTTAAAAATGAAAAATGTGTGTTTTAAATATGTTTAACATAATTTTTTAAAAAATTTGATTTTGAATTCTTATTTTTCTTAAGGTTCAAGTAAAGCCGGGCCAAACTGTTAGAGAAGCATTATATAAAGCCATGAGAAGGCGTAAACTCACAGCTGATATGTGTGTTGTATATAGATGTGATGGAAAGTGAGCAATATATTTATTGCATTTAATTAAAATTTTTATCTTTTTATTAATTTGTGATGAATTAATTCAATGTTTTTATTTTCATGTTATACCAAATTTCATTTCATTTGCATTAATTGCTTTTATTTTCATGCATTTTAATACATGCTAGTATTTGTGCTTTTATAAAAGCATTTTTTTAATTAGTTTAATTTTATAGAAATATGTATTTTAAAAAAAGAATTTATTGAAACTGATTAATTATATTATTTAAAAAATTTTTTGATTTATATTTATTAAATGATTTTAATATCTCTGTCTTATTATACTAATTTAATTCAATCCAATTTAATGAATAAATGCAAAAACAAAAAATACAAATTCATGAAAGTAGAAATTAGAAAATTATGTTATGATTAATGTTACGAATAATAGCCAATAATTATAATGGTCAGTCAATGTGACTAATCTATTATTCACATTGTAAATATAATGCAGAATTTTTTTTTATTTTTTTTTTATTTTTTTTTTCCCAGTTGAACAGGAAGGAATATGAAATTAAAAGTTGCTTAACAAGTAAACAGTTGGAATTGACTTGTTTTTTATAAACAAGTCAATTAAAATTTAATATTTAGACAAATAAATGCTAACTTTTCATAGTTAAATGTCCTCTTTCTGGTTGAAATTTTAATTTCCAATATCATTTGGTTTCAATGATGCTTAATTGTTCATATTGTCATGTATAATTTATACATTTTTTTTGAAGGGTTGAAGTAAATTGGGATGATGATATTAGCACATTAGAAGGAGAAGAAATAACTGTAGAAATTCATGAAAGAATTCCTATTACTACCAGCATATCGCATAATTTTGTGAGTATCTTAAAAATTGAAATTTTAAAAATATACTGTTTATTTTAAAATTACATGGATTTTCAAAACCTTCTCAGTGCTAGAAATGTTTTGTATATTCTTTGAATTTCCACTTAAATTAATCAAAAATGGTCTACTCTTAATATTTTGTTCATTACAATTTATTAACAATTATTTTTCTTGAGGAAAAATTTTTGCCAGAGATGGAATCTGATTAGGATATCTACTGCTTACTGATCACAATTTTTTCAGAAATTCTTGTATGAAATCAGTTTCCTTGAAAATGAAAAAGTAGAAATGTTCACAATGTTTCTTGATATTATATTTATGGAAAGTGAATTTATCTTTTATTATTTTATCATTATTATTTTAATAATATTTAATACTAATAATATACTTATTGTATTATTAATGTTTAATTTAATATTATAATGTACTTACTATTATTTGCCAATATTTAATTTCTTTTTTTTTTGTTCCACAGGTGCGGAAAACTTTCTTTACTCTTGCATTCTGCGAATGCTGTAGGAGGTTACTGTTCCATGGTTTTCGGTGTCAAACATGTGGATACCGTTTCCACCAAAGGTGTGCCAATGGCGTTCCAACTCTTTGTCAGCCTTCACCTGCCGAGAATAATTATTATAGATAGTACGTATTTCCATCCTTTATTTAATATATGCTCCTGGTATTAAAAGTTCATTGGTATTTGTTTTAAACATTGAAATATTAACAGTATAATTTTTGATAAAAATTACCCACATCAGTGAATTAAATTCTTTGCTATTTATTTGTTTGGATCCTGCAATTAATCTCATTATTTTTCTGTTAGCTAATTTTTAGACTTAAACATGCCAAATTTTATAAATAATGTGCCAAAGTTGTCACTGAGGGACTAATGCTAGCATTCAACCTTGGATAGGAGAGAAAAATATTTTTTTAGTGATATGTTTATTGTACTTGAAAAGTATCAATATTTTTAATTTCTTTCAGGACTTCTCTTTAACAATTATAAATGTTTGTTTTGAATCTTGGGAAAATTATTTAATGCTTATTATTTTATTAAGTTATTTGTATTATGTTACAGAGTGTAAAGATAGTTTTTTAAGTGACTAATTTTGTTTCCAGAAATATATATATATATATATATATATATATATATATATATATATATATATATTTGTAACATGTAATCAGTTAACAGTTTTAACTGGTCCACTTCCTGGATTTTAATCTTGCTCTACTATAATATACTTATTATTATTTGCCAATATATAATTTTAATCTAACTAAATATGTCTTGAAATATATAATAAAAAAGTGAGTTAAATATTCTAAATATGTATTGCATGAATGTCTTATTAGAATTACTTAATTTTTATGATTAATTTTTTAATTTTATAAATAATTTTTATGGAGTTTTAATCTTATATTCTTTCATATACTCATTTTAACCTTTAAGAACCTAAACCTGAGAATTACTAATAACTAATTAAACTTCAGATTTGTGGAATTGTTGATCAGTAATGTTATTGTGATTTTTTTTTCTTAATTTTATTTATTTATTTATTTATTTTGTTTGACTTCTATTTTACCCTAATAGTGAAAACTAATGTTAGCAAAATTGTAATTTTTCTTAGCTAATTTTAGTTAACAAAATTTTTTTCTGTGTGTATTTTTGTAATTTTGGAAATAAAAGCTCTAATATATTATTATCAGTTTTAAAAAATTCTTTTTCCTTTGTTATTTTGCAGAATTTAAATAAAAATGATTTATATTTATAATGGAATTTTTACCATATATGATACTAATAAATTAGACTAGATACTAATAAATTAGATGATACTAATAAGTTAGATTGTGTATAAATTCAGAAATTAATATATACAGGAATTTTTATAGAAAAAAAAATGTTTTAGATCTTTTTATCTTTATTAGAGATTATACAAGAAAGTTTTAAGAGTTTTCCACCCCAACAGTTTTTAAAATTTATGAAATAAAGCTTTGTTTCTAGTTTTTCTTTTTGGCTACTTACCTAAACCTGTTTATTTAGCTCATATTATTTGAATTTGACACCTTTAGTCTAAATTTAAAATGTTGAGATTTTTAATTTTTTAAAAAAATTCTTGATGTTACTATTAATGTCAGGACAACAGACATTTCATTCCTTTATTTTACCAAATTAATGTGTTTAAAAATTAAACGAATAAATTATTTAAAAAATATTTCATTATAATTTTTCCCCCTTATTAATATATATTTCTTTTTCACCAGTTTATTAGCTTCCTATAACATAGGATCAAGTGGCTTACAAGCACCTCAAGACTTTTCTGGTACTCTTCCCAATCAATATCTTTATCCTCAGGCTAGTTCAAATGCCACATCTCCACCCCAAAATGTTCCAAGAACACATCCACCCTCCCTAGGACAAAGGGAACGCTCCACTTCAGCTCCAAATGTGTGTTATAATATGGTCAATCAATCGGACATGTCTCTGGAGGTGTGCATTCGACTTATTCAGGTTTTAGGTGTTCTTTAATAATATGTCATTAATTGCCTTATGATGCTTTATAATAAAACCTATCTGACTGAATGTGTTAATATGATAGTCAGCATCACAATGCAATGAATAAGCCGTGGTTATTTAGTTTTATCCTAGAATTGCGAGAAATAAATGCATGAATTAAAGTTTCAAATTGCTTAAGATTTCTTTTTTCCTGACAAACATTTTATCATATTGTAAAAAAAAAAAAAATCTTGTAAAATTGGAATTTTGAAATATATTGAATGAATTATATATATTTGCAGATTTAAGGTGTAAAACATAAATATGATTTCCCCCCCTTGTTTAAAAATTAAAGTATGCAATCAAAAAGATTCATAAAGGCAAGATGTTTATGTTAAAATAATTATAATGTAAAATTTTTCTAATTTATGATTAAATAAAATATAATAATTAAAATGTGCATAAGAATTTGTAAATATAATATAGAAATAGGAAATATTTACTTTCAAACTTCTAATTTTCTTTTGCTGCTATTATTATTACTAATATAGTTTTGCGAATATCCCATTAGTTTGCAATAAAAAAAGGAAATACCTTTCTGAGCTGTTTTTCTAGTACCAAATTCACCAACATTAAATTTGGTTGTTTAATCATTTCATGACATTTGACAAAGAAATGGTTTCAGTTTTAGATTCCTTTTTCAGTGTCTTTTTGGATTAATTATAATATAATAATTATCTACATAAAAATATAGTAATTTTTTACATTACTAAGAATTGCAATAACAAATTTGAAAATAAATAAGCATGAAGACATTTTGTGTGCACTATCCTTGATAACAGTAAATACTAAGGAAAAAATAAATAACTTAGTAATTAAGTTGCTTGTTTGTACTGAGCAGTATTTGTTAAATAATACATAATAAACAAACATTTAGATTCAATTAAATATTAGATTTACTTTGTATAAAATGAAGTAGCATCTGTTGTATTTAGGAAATAAGTGATTAAAATGAAAATTGCATTTTATTGCTTAGAAAAAAAATATTAAAATAAAACAGAAAAATTTGAAATTTGTAGAAGATTCCATAAATTTCGGAGATAAAATTTTGCTGTAAATATTAATTACCTGCAAATATAGTATAATTTCAATAAGCCAAATTCCATTACAAATGCATTTACTTTATATTAAAAATTTTTATGATTATATCACTAAACTTACTCTGCTTTATTAGAAATGTATTTGCATATATAAATGTATGCCAATCTGTATAAAAATAGTTTCTAATTGTGTATCACATTTTCAGATGAAGAGTATAAAATTTATCAAAAAAAAAAAAATCCTCAAGTTTTTGAGATTTTATTTCTTTCTATAATTGAATCTTTTTGTAAAGAATAGACTATTTAAATGGAAAAAATGCATTTCAAGTAATCATATTTTCACATTTTAATCTAATGAAGGACATTTAAACATATGCTAAGAAATTATATGTGTGAAAATATATCTTTCTTTTTTACTCAAATGAAATTCTATTTATATTTACAATTATTTTGATAAAGCCTTGAAAGAATAAAGCTAAATGATAGTTTAAGATATTTTAATCATAGGAATTTAAATATATATTTATATATATTTAATTCTGTGTTTTTTCTTTGTCATAGGAGTTTGCCTCAAGAATTCGAAGTCAAGGTTCACAAGGTAAATATTTATTTGTGCTTTACTTTTTATTTGCTTTTTTAATATACTTTATTTTTTGCTGCTGGAAAACTCATTATTAAAAATTTTTCTGGCTTCAATTTCAGCTAATGCAGGATTGAATCTTTCCAGTGGTTACTGTAGCGCTGCTACAGTTACTAGTTATAGTCCTAGTTCTAGTCCCACCAGGACACAAAGTGCTCAAGGGTCTCCTACAAATAGCCACAAACCTTGGAGGCCTCGCGCGCGATCAGCTGATGAAAGTACTAGAAAAATCGTGAGTAATATTTTGGATATCTTGTTGAATTTTTTTTTATGGGATCTTTTTCTTTTTTTAATGAAATTAAAACGTGAAATACTTTTGCTTTTACAGTTAATACTTCTGAAGTTTTATGTTTAAATTTATTTTTTCTCTTCTGCCTGCGATTGTTGTCAGTAGTAAGAAGAATTAAAGAAAAATAAGTTCTAAACTTTGTTATTTTTGTTTTTCCCGTGATTTATGTTAAATATGATAGCTCCATCAAAATTATTTATTAGCAAACATAACTTGAATATTATAAACAGTTTTTTTGTTGATGAGAAGCAGGGAGACAAATATAACTTTCATCAGTATATATAATTACTGTTGTCTGTAACAGTGGGAAAAATTAAAAATATCCCCACCTGTTTGGTCTATACCATCATCAGATGTAAAATCAACTTCTGCTTTGTCATCTAACAGCTAAGACAAAAAATTTTTAATGTTTAAATTGACTGATTTATTAGTGTACAAATAAACCTAAACATGAAGAAATTGCAAAAATCAATAAGCTGACCAATTTTTATTATTTTATATTTTTGCTGATTCATTATAATTTCCCATTCTGGGCCAAATTGAAGATTATTGTTAATATTTAAGTTTTGCATTTGGTTTTGAGTATTTTTTCCCCCTTGTTAATGAATTACTATTTGTTTCAATCCAATTTTAGTGAATAATTTTGGTTTGTTTGTGAATATTATGAATATATTGAATGGTAGCAAAACTTCCAATGTCATTATATATTTACATCTGAAGTGTACTACAAATATATTTTATTTACTAAGCAATTTACTAAAGTGCATGATATTTTCTACTACAATTTTTGGTAGTTATTCTGTAACAATCAAGCCAGAGATTTTTTAATGGGATATAAACCCATTTAGTCAGGCAGATCTTTTTGTAAATTAAAACAAATAAATATTGTCTTATTGCTAACACTTTTAATTTATTAATAAAACAATATATATGCAAGATTAGGAAATTCCTGTTATTTCAAATTAGGGAAGGGGGAAAAAAAAACTTTAGAAAATAATTTTTTTTTTCTTAAAATTTTTAATATACTTTCCAAGAAATATGTATATGAAAAATGGATTGTTTTTTGCCATTTTAAAATCTTATATCCCTAAAAAAAATGTTGAAAAATATATCTTAAGATTATGCTTTCTGATAGTATATCCAAATACTTTATGAAATAATTAAGATATGATTCAATCATTAATTTTTTTATAATAATTGTAAGATTAATAGAATGTATAATATTTTTTTTAGTCATTTCTTACTGCTGAAATTGCTCCATATTCTCATTTCACATGAACGGATGTAATTAAATTATTTCTGTTGCTAAAATGTATAAAATAGTTGGAAAGATCTCATTAATATAGATTTTCTTTTATTATGATACAAATATCTGGAAATAGAATTTATTTTTTGCAGAGGCCGCCTCGTGAATCTATTGAAGATTGGGAAATTCCTGCTAATGAGATTCAAACAGAACACAGGATTGGAGCTGGTTCCTTTGGTACAGTCCACAAAGGACATTGGCATGGTATGCATTTTATAGTGCAATGTTTTCATTTTTAAAAGCGGTGATTAACTTTTTTATGTTATGGAAGCAAATAATTATAAAAGTGGAATCTATTTTTGAAGTACTAAATGATACTTTTTCACATTGTCAATTTTCTGTTATTGTGTAATTATAAGAAAATTGATGATAACTTTATATATTCTAATCTTATATGTGATTACAAGTAAATGATAATATCTCATCTTAAAACAGATCTCAGATCTGACATCAATTAGATAACATATGTAAGCAGATCTCGTCTTAAGTTTCTGTTCTTTAAGTCCTTTTTGTTCTTATTTATTCTCTAGTAATTTTTCTAAATATTTTTCACATTACTTATTATTAAGATAATAACAACAGGATTGTATGAATGTTCAACAAATAATGTTAAACAATGCAAAATATTTAATCCTAGAAATTGTGTTAATTGTTTTGAATCCTGTAAAAAGCGCTTAAATTTTTATTTTGCATGAAAAAGATAAAATTAGATAAGATAAAATTGATTTACTTGAGAAAATTAATTTACTTAAGATGACATACATATTTATAAAATAAGATTGTAATTGTACTTCATTAACATGATTTTTACAAATCTAGGTCCTGTAGCTTTAAAGAAATTGAATGTAACAAATCCTACCCCAGCTCAACTACAAGCATTCAAAAATGAAGTTGCAGTTTTAAGGTTAGAAATATATTTCAAAATAATATTGTAGTATCTTTCTCTATAGAATCAACTAATGTATTTATTTTGAATAAATATTTTTCATTTGTTGTATAAATTGACTGTAATTCAGTTTCAACAATAACAGCTATGTGCCTGTATTTAAATATTATCTTTTGAGGCATTAATGAATGATAAATTTGTTATAGTAATTTTTTTTTTTGTGCTTATAATATTTGCTGCTAATTGTAAATGAAAATTTAATGAATTATTAGTTTCATTTCATTTTTTTTTGACAGTACATAATTTTAAGTATTTTTAATAAGGGTAGTTTAAACTATTGTTTAATCATAAATATTTTCAAATGCAGATATTTTTTTTGTCTTTATATCAAAAATAGCTAAATTTTCAATCTAGAGATATTTGCCATCATATCATGAATACATTTTAAATCTGTTATATGCTGCATTCATAAATTTAAGTTTGTTTTGTGTTGAGACAAAATGAAAGAAATGAATTAATTAAGTCTTTATTTTACATTTTCATGATGTTTGTGCTTTTTTCAGGAAAACTCGACATGTAAATATTCTTCTATTTATGGGATATGTATCTCAACCTCAACTCACAATTGTAACCCAATGGTGTGAAGGGTCTACACTATATAAACACCTCCATGTCCATGAGCATAAGTTTGAAATGTTAGAATTAATAGACATTGCCAGACAAACAGCCCAAGGCATGGAGTAAGTATTTTGATTATTTTTTTTTCATTCAATTTCTCCATTGTAATGCTTGTTTTTTAACTTTAGATTGTATAACAGGAAATTTCATATTATCTTAAATGAATATTTCTAGGTAAATGCTGAAAAAAATGAATCAAAATATGCATGTTCAACTTCATGATTTTGAAAACCACCCATTTTGTTTTCATATATGTTAAGATTCTTTTCTCTTAAAATTATTTTCTATAATAACTTTATTGGTAAATTTTTTAAAATTATAAATGTGAGTTTTTTATTAATTGTTTCAAGATATTGTATTATGAATTATGAGTTAATTTAGGAAGTAGTTGGTAATTAGAAAAGTATTTGGCAGAACATAGGTGCATCATTTGGTTAAAAAAAGTTGAAAATAAAATTTGTACTGCTCCTTTTTCTTTTTTTGTTAATATGCAATAAGGCGGATTTAATTCTAAACTTTATTCATAGTATATTTATTCGTATTAATAAATAAGCAAACAAAAAAGCAGACTTAAGTAATCATTTATTTTAATATTTTTTGATGATTAATATGTTGCTGTCATAATGGTAACCATAAAAATTTATTAAATGAAAACCTACAGTATTTTCTTTTGTTTTTGAAATGTTTCAATCTATTCATGATTGAAAATAAATAAAAGTAGGTATGGGTTTAATTTTATCATCTATTATACATTTTTTTTTGCGATGATTAATATATTTTCTTTTATTTCAGTTACCTTCATGCCAAAAATATAATCCATAGAGATTTGAAATCTAATAGTATCCTTTTTCTTTGAGTAAATATATTAAATGTTAAACATTTTGGAGAAATAACTGCTGCATTAAAAAATATGTTGAAGTAATATCTTGTTATAATTCTTTTTGGTAATTTAAATTTTAGCCAGAAATTATTCGTGTAATTTAATTATTATCCTATATTTATATATAATTTATGTATTTGCCAAAATTATTTATTACTCTTATTTTAAATCAATAGTTATTTTTCTGTCAATTCTTTATATAATTTGTACTGATTTGAATTAATTGTATAATTATGAAGGCAAACTTTTATTATAAAACTATTGCTTAAGTGTTTTTTATGTTTGTCTTTTTATGTTAATTAGAAAATACAAATAAAAACTTTTGGAATATAAGTAATATGTGTGATTATAGTTGTTAGTTACTTTAGCCTGATATTGTACTTATTGTACTTGTTATTTAATTATAAACATTATCATTCAATGGATCAAAGCTTCATCTTTTCTTATGAGGTTTTCACTTAATTTTTTCTATTGGAATGGAGTATCTATTGCATCAAGTATGTTTTGTTATTTCTCTTAAGACAATATTAATGTCATTTTACCTTCTCTTTTATATTTTCAATAACTAACTTCATAAATAATTAAAATAAGAAGCTAACTTTATTCAGATGTCCCTTAATTTTGCCTCCAGATATATTTCTTCATGAAGATTTAACAACAGTTAAAATAGGTGATTTTGGTCTAGCCACTGTAAAAACAAGGTGGAGTGGTTCTCAGCAATTTCACCAACCAACAGGATCCATATTGTGGATGGTTCGTATATATGATTATTTCTTTCTAAGTATGACACATTTCTTTAACTTTGGATAGCACAAATTTATTTGTTGATGATTTTTATTAGTATATTTTAAGAATAAAATCAAGTGCTGTTTTAAAATATTTATATTTTACTGTTAATTGTTTTCTTAAAATGTGTTTGTATGAAAAATTCTAAATTTTATTTCATTTGTGTAATCTCTTAATGTATTTTTTGGAATGCTTCAAAATTAAAAATTTTATGTTCTAAATATTGTTTTTGGTATATTGTCTTCCAAATTATTGCATTTGAACATATTTTTTTTAACGATTTTTTAACTGTAGTTCATGTGAAACTTTCATAATGTGAATATTGTTGTTAATTATAAAATTATGGCTTTATGTACAGAATTTTTCCATTCTATTGAATATTAAAATTTGAAAACTGACTTAAACATTAAATTTTTCTCTTACATATTTTTTTACAGCAGTTAAGCTTCACATTTTGAAATTTAAATTGAACTCCTATCAGAAAAATGTTTCATAACTATGAATAATTAAATATCAGAATTTCAAAAATCATTAACTTACAAGGTTCCTCCCCCCCCCCCATGTGTATATGTGTGAATGAGCATCTATTTATCAATTTCCTTAAAATTGTATGACAGAATGTTTATTTATGTTTTTTTGCTATTATGGGTTAAAATATGTTGCAAAATTTTGCTATTTTTTTTCCACTGGATTCTGCCCCCCCCCCCATATATTTTTATTTTGTTTGTGAATTGTTAAAATCATGTTTCTTGCATTATTTATATTTTATCTTTATTTTCCTTTTATTGTGCTTATGAATGCAATTAAATTCTGTAATGCGTGATTAATTTGAATCTTGCTTGAAGATTTATTATGCTAATAATTAATGATATTAATTTTCTATTATTGGATAATTATTAATTTTGAACACTTTTCATTGATAAAATACTATTAGCAGTTACTTTTAGACTTCTAAGCCAACTAAAATAATTGTTTTTGATAAATTTGTGTGTGGCAGTGTTTCTAATAGATTCTCTGACCATTGTAATTTAAATTTCTAGCTGTGAATCTAAAGAATGTTGCAAGAATTGGTAGTCCACTTTGCATTTTTTTAGCTGTTTATGTTTTTTTAATAATTGTTGTTGTTATTTGTCTAATCTATTATGTAAAAATATCTGCATATTCTATTTTAATGGGAGAATTTTTTTTAAAGAATTTAATTTTATGCATATTTGTTATAATCTATTTTCTTGGATATTTATAAATTTTGAATCACAATTAGTGGTAAGTAAAATCTACATGTATCCTCCTCAGTCAAATATTAATAAAAAATTTTGTATTTAGCAAAAAATAATGAGTTTCTCTCCCCCAACCCCAAGTTTGCTAAATTACTGATATAAGAATAAAATATTAAATACATTAATAAATATTCATTAAAAAAATTAAGATTTTGTATATATGTTGTCTCAAGACTAAGAAATTTTGTTGATAACTCTGGATTAAAATTTGAAGGATTAAATTTACTTTCTTAAAAATATCTTATTTAGTATTGTTATTAAAAAGTTTTTATGATAATAAAATCTAAAATCAGTGCACGACAGCCCATATGGGCCAAGGCCTAAAATGCCCCATATCTGCTTTCTTGATTGAGGGCCTTGGGGTGCAAGGCATGTGTCCCAATTAGGTGGTTGGGCTAATGTGGAACCCCTGGTGTTTAGTTCTCAAGCATGCTTGGTTCTCAGTTTAGCGACCCACTGAAGGGATGAAAGGCTGAGTCGACCTTGTCCAGCCCGAGGATTTTTATAATAATACTAATTGTAAATTTATTATATTATTATTTTTTCATTCGTTTTTATTTTATTAATTTCTAATTGTATTGAATATCTTGATTGCATTTGTGGAGAAAATTATTTTTATTTAGGCTCCTGAAGTAATTCGCATGAAGGACCTTAATCCATATTCTTTCCAATCTGATGTTTATGCTTTTGGTATTGTACTGTACGAATTAGTTGCAGGACAGCTTCCTTACTCAAATATAAATAACAAAGATCAGGTGAGATTTTGAATTTTTGGTATTTTGAAGTTAAGTATTTAGTGTGATTATTTAAAAATTTTCTGTGTATTTATATTCTGAATTGTGTGATGTAGTTTTTAAAAATGAATTTTACTGTTCATTAGCTTCCAAAAGTTTCTTATGGGCTATTTTGCTAGCTTTAATTGCTGTGATGTGGCAAATTTAAATGTGTAGTTCTAGTAATGATGTTGTTAAAATCTTATTTATATTTCTTTAGAATCAAACTTCAAAAATACTAATTATATATATATATATATATATATATATATATATATATATATATATATATATATATATATATATATATATATTAAGTTATATATATAACAATTTTTAATAACGATTTTTTTATTTTTTGTTTTTTAATGGTTTAAAATATAAGGCAGCAGTTTTACTAAATAAATTAATTGATATTTTCCTACTTTATTTGCTATCTGAGGGATAAGTATTTTTGTTATTATAGGTTGTTTTCTGGTCATACATATGGTGAAAAAATATAAGATATTTTTAGTGTGCAACGTTACTGTACTTATACTATGAGAACTAATTATTGAACTTATATATGCTTGATTCTTCATTGTAGTCTTTTATAAATATATCAAATCTATTTTTTCTTGTTGTTTCTTCATTTAATGTGACCATTAGACAAATTGATATGCACAGGTTCTAATTTTGTGTTCTTAAATGTGGTTTTCAGTAGACAATAGCAAATATGGAGCATTTGGAAATGATGAACTATGAATTTCCAGAAAAAGGATTCGAAATTTCTTTAGAAACTGGATGGATTGCCTGGTGTCCAACATGTAGCATTATATAATAAACATTTAACAAATTTCCTATGAAATTATGAGTTAAAATTTAAATGGAATTTTAATAGGTATTAAATTTTTAACAAATGTATCTGAATTAAACAGACAACTTTGAACCTCTTAACAGCTAAAAAAGTAAAGCCATATGTCGAGAAATAAATAAACAAACAATAATAACTTTTTTTTGGAATTTTAACAGAACTTTATATAAAGTTTTTTTTTTTATTTACATTTGATCATCATTTAATTTATTAGATACTCTTCATGGTGGGTCATGGGTACCTGATACCTGATCTAAGGAATACAAGGTCAGACACACCAAAAGCTCTCAACAGACTCATTGAAGATTGTATCAAATTTAATAGAGATGAGCGTCCTCTTTTTAGACAAGTAGGTTTTTAAAAATATTTTTTTCTTCATGTTTTTAAGATTGTTATTAAAATAGTCATTTCACTCTGTCTTTATTTTCAAAAAGTTTTTTAATAATCATATTATTTTTTGTAATGTATATTTGAATAAAATGCATTTTATTTCTACCTAATAATGCAAATGATTTAAAAATAATAGCTTCAGAGTTGGTATTTATAAAATGAATATTTTACTCTATATTTTAACCAGAGAGTTTATTCAAAAAATTTAGGAAAATTATTTTATAATCAATACCAATTAATAAATATGATTAGCAATTTACAGTCTAGCTATGGTGTAACACCAGAGTTGAAACAACATGGAAATAAACGAGAATATTTTTATTTAAAATATCAACAACAGCACCCCCCCCCAATATGAATGTTTTGTATTAGGGAAGAATCTTCTTATCTACTGGATCTTTTTTGAAGCATGCCCCTTCCTTTTCTTCTTGCAAAAAATAAGCTGCTAATAATTCCATAAATAATATAATTCATTTGGTCTATTTAAATTAGATGATAAATATTACTATAATGCTTGTTCTTCTGAGTAATATTGATACTAGGCATGTATTTAATAGTATGTCACCTTATAAATGTATTTTTATTATAGTTGAAAATTTAAATATAATTTGATATTTAGAAGTGTTTTTTTTCCTCTTTAAACTTAATAATATAAATTTGTTAATAAGACTATTGGTTACTTACGTTACTTTCACTAAAAACATTTTAAAATTAATGCATGTATTTTTTTAGGGAGCTTAATATTCATGATAAATTTAGAAATAAAATATAATTTTCTTCATCATTATTTCTTTTTATTTGTTTAATGTAATAGGATTAAAAATAGAGTATTTTTAAGCAGATATTTAAATTTGCTTCAGTAACCTCAAATTAGTATATTGTAATTATAATTTTTGCGCTATGTTTTGTATTTAATAAAATATTTAAAAGATTTGTTACTTAATTTTTATAGTGGAATGAATATTATGACATCCCAATTAATTATCGAAATTTGCATTTTTTAAAATTAATTTGAATATTTTATTTAAAATAACTCTTAATTTTGTCTACTTTAAAAAAAAGTAATTTCTTTTGAATTTAGTTTGTTGCATATTATGATTCATTTTCTCGTAAAGAATTGCTTAATGGATTTTTTTAAAAGGCGAATTTTCTCAGATTCCTAGATTTTTATCTTATTTTTCAAATTTTTAATATTAGTCTATAAGTATTGCTTTAAATAAAATTATACTAAAAAACTTTTAACATATTCAACATTCAACAAAACATTGCCCTGACTTACTTTTTTTCCTGAGTCATTGAAATTAAATATCATTTTTATTTTTATTTCTACTTAAAATTGTAAATAATCATTTTATAGTGCTATATAGTGTCTTATGTTAGAAGGCTGTAAAAAGTCCTTTCACTGATGCTTTATTCACCATTATGGACTTTCCCCTCTTACTGTATTGTATTAATTAAAAATAGAGGGATGCTGACAGTTAAAATAATTCATGGATTTTAAGTAATTTGTTAATATTGAATAAATAAATAAATTGCCATTTTTCAATTTTTGTAATGATTATAGATTAAGACTCTCCATTATTATGTAACGGCTTCTAAAACAAATGATTAAAAAATGGAAATTATTTTATAATTAGCATATTTTAATAATGCTAAGATTACATTATTTTTGTTTAAAATGATACATTATAATATTATTGTAAACTTGTGTAGAGCACAATATAACCATCTTACTTAATGTCTTAAATATAGCCAGTAAGTCACAATATCTGTTTAAGATAATAAATTTCTTTTCAGTTACAGAAGATATTCTCATGAAATTTGAGTTTATAATTGTAAAGAAAGTATGTGATATTTTAGTTCGTAAAATTTATCTTATTCTTGATGATGAAAGCTGTTGAAATTAAACAATTATATTTTACTAAAATCTTGATGTAGATGTCTCAATTATTACTTCTGGAACACGTTTTTTTTTTAAAATTTTTTTTATTATTATTCTTTCATATATCTGTATAATGTGTGAAATCTGATTATTATTATTAGGATTTTGGAAATGAGCACGTTACTGCTTTTAGGAAGTTTGTAGAAAATTACTTAAAACAGTACCAGCAGTTGTCATATGCCAACTAGGTTAGACAATTTAAAAGTTTGATCTTTATTTAAAAAATTACCTGTAAGTTTCTAAATTATTTTTGTAGCTTAAAAAGAAAAAAAGTAAGTTTGAAATAATTATGTCACAAAAATGTTTTGAAGAATTTTTTTTTTCATGGAAGTTAGCAGACACTCATAAAATGTATTACTATAGTAATATTTTAATAATTGTTGATTTAATTGTTTAGATACTAGCATCTCTGGAATCGCTAGCTCGTTCCCTTCCAAAAATTCACCGTAGCGCCTCAGAGCCAACTCTAAATCGTACTCACCTCCAGTCCGAAGACTTTATGTACATTTGTGCCTCGCCCAAAACTCCAATCAATAGTCAGTTTGGAGCATTTCCTTTCTTTTCAACGGGAAGCAATGTGTGAATTCTCTTGTGATAAACAGTGGATCCTCCCTAACTTTCCTTTGACCTGGATGGATTTATGGGGAACCGCTGGACACGTTTATTTCATTGAAGCACTCCGCCCAAAACATTGGCTACCGATGTATAAAGTGTGGAATGGCAGCACATTATTTTCCTCTGTAAATACAAAATGGACAAGAAGTGGTGTACAAAGGCTGATAAAACTGTTTTCTTTTTTATTTATGTGTCAATGTACAGAATTGTAATGTGTTATTTAATTTTATGTGTTTTTATTTAAAAAAACAAAAACCCTTGAAATTTTCCAATTAGTCGCCATGGAAGAAGTGCATGGAAGTATTCAAGGTATTTATTGTCATTTTTAAAAAATAATTTTCAATGTACCTCAGTAATGATGCTGTAGGTGTATGAGTGGCTTAACTATTAATATAAAAAAAGTTTATTTGCAAGCCTGTATTTTTTACCTACCCCAACATTATGAAAAGTTTTAGTTCTAGAAGAATGACTTACCCTTCCCCCAATTTAGATGGTGGTTACTTCCTTATAAAAAAAATCTTTATGAAATTCGCAGCAAAATCTTCAAAATATGAATAAAATTTTAATTTTTTTTAAAGAATTACTCTGATTTCTACTAATTATTAAGATGATTATAATTGCATTTTCAATGTGAAAAATATCAATAAATATATTATTTTATCTTAGATTAGAAAATGAATTTGGTCCCTAATCCTCCCCGTGAGGTAAGGGTTTAACTTCAATGCAGAATTAATGCTGTTCAAGTTTGTGGATAAGAATAAATAAGACTTTTTTTTTTTTTTTTTTAGATTGAAAA
Source organism: Argiope bruennichi (assembly GCF_947563725.1). Classification (NCBI taxonomy): domain Eukaryota; kingdom Metazoa; phylum Arthropoda; class Arachnida; order Araneae; family Araneidae; genus Argiope; species Argiope bruennichi. The sequence goes on along the minus strand of NC_079157.1, from coordinate 79,566,715 downwards.
AAAAATGAAATATGTACTTGAAATTAAATCTTACCTCAGTTAAAAAAAAAAAAAAATCTGTAATATAAATTTTGATAGTCTTTAGTCTAGTGTATTTTTCAAAGAATATAAATACGGTTGGGGGAAAAATTAAGTGGCTTAAATAGGATGGAGAATATTTTTAGCTTTAAAAATTAAAAAAAAAATATGAGATTAATAAAAAATTTAGTAATATAAGAATTTTGTAGAGTTTTATTTTTAATAAGCATTAAAAAGATTTGATAAATATTTTAAAAATCTTATTGTAATCATGCTTTTTTTAAAAAAACTGATTATAGTATTGAAAAGGATTTGTTAATTATTTTTTATGCCTTAATTCCTAATTAAACAATACTCATTGGTGAATTAAGCAGATTGCAAGTTTTATTTCCCAATTTTTATTTTTAAGTCACCAAGTAAGTATATTAATGGGAAAGACTATAAATGGAAACACATTATCATTTTTTATAAAATATTTTTCTTCTAGTCTTTAATTGGTATTTTGAGCATGATGAAGTTTTGTGTGGATCATTTATTATTGACTTGATTTGTTGATTATTTTAAACGACTGCATTCATTGAATGTCTTAGGTTTATATACATGAATTGCTGTAGTTACTAAATTTGTAGATATTTTACATTTTTAATGAGTGTCTTGAATCCATTCTGTAGATATTTCTATAGTGTATCATATCAAATTCTTAGACTAATACAGGCAAAATTACAAAATCTTAGATTGCTTATTTGGGTTTCTAAAAAATAGCTAGCTGATTTTTATTTTTATAGAAACATAGGTGTATTTCAATTAAACATTTACTTGTAGTGATTAATTTTGAAATTGACATTGAAAATTTGGTTGTTAAAGAAACTATTTTTTTTTTTTTTTTCTTTTTCATAATTGTGAAAAATTTCTGATATCTAACAATTAAGACTGAAACAATAATGAAAATAATTCATGCTTCCATAGATTTCTGATGTCCTCACATCTCTATTTAAAAAATATTTGTAAAATAATGCTTTTACATTTATTAATTTGAGCTTCAAATTTGAATCTCAGTAGATCCTACATATTATTAGGTGCAAATTTTTATTTCGGCGGGGGAGGGGGGGGCGACGACAAAAGAAACTAACTGTTAATTCTTGAACTCAAATGTTCCTGTCTTGAACATTGCATAATTGTAGTGTCAATAGCAATGGGCTAATACGAACAGTTTCAATTAATAATTAATAAATATTTATTATAAAAAATGTTAAAAATTTCTTGAAAATGTTCATCAAATTAATGTTACACATTTTACATCTTAGTTTTACAACGAAGTTGAGATTAAGAGTTAATTGTACTATTATGTTAGAAATATGGAAAGTGAATAATTAATTGTTTTATTTATCCTTTTTATTTTACTTTTTCATGGGAGGGGAAAATTACCTAGAGAATTGGGCAGAAAAACTGAATTATAAATAAATAAATAAAAGTATATAAAATATATATATATATAAGTATAATAAATAAGAAATAAAATATTATTATTATAGAAAATTATTTGCATTGTTAAGAAATATATTCTTATTTGACTTTGCAAATGAAATGAATTATATATATTGTATCCTTTTTTAAAAATAATAATTTTTAATATTAAAAATTAAGGAAGAAAACATTGATAATCACAAGAAAGTTCAGCTAGCTTAGTTACTTTTTGTCTTTAACTTATAATTGTATTCAATGAAAATTAATTAGGGTAGATTAATTATTTAACTGCAGAATGGTTGCAAGAGCTCAATTTTTTTTCTAATAAATGATTGTATATAAATAGCTTTAAGGTGTGTAGAATATTTATTGTGTTCAATAAATTTATTTATTTGTGTGCAATTTATGTTTCAATTTTCCTTGCAGGTGATATCTAAAGTAATTTTATTAATTTAATATGCTTCACTGTTTTAAAATAAGTGCACTAATTATTGGGTAAATATTTTATTTATCAGACTTTTAATCACAAAATTTGAAATACCTTATTTAGAATAAATTTTTTTTATTGTGTGTTCATCTTGTTGTGAAGAGACATAAGGATTTCAAAAATAATAATGAAAGTTATTTTTAATAGTAATTATAGTAATTTAAATAGATATTCAATTAAAAAATGAAGTGCCGATCTTGTGAAATGTGATCATAATGAAATGACTTGCAGCAATTTTCGATTGTTATCCCCCCTCCCCTCCAAAAAAAAAAATAAATAAATAAAAGCTTGTTCGACCATCTGTACAAAATATGGAAATTTAAATAAACATGCAATATCTTTGTATGTGAAGTAGTGTTTTTTTCATTGTGTTTGTTTATTTACAGATTTAGATAATGAGCTTTCAATTAATGCTGTTATTTATATCTGTCTATTTATCTATCTATATCTATATTTATAATAAAGCTCAATGTGTGTGTGTGTGTTGGCGCACAACAAGCCAAACCGTTTGACTTACATCTACCAAATTTGGCAAATGTACACTTTAGGGGTTGGAAATGTGCACCTCGGACCGATTTTTTCGAATTTTTAATTAAGAGTTTTAATTAATTAAAAGTCAAGCGAAATTCTAGCGTTTTTCCGTAATAACTTCCTAAAATATTACAGCACAAAATTGATTTTTACATCATATTAAAATTCAAAAAATAATATTTTTAATGATATTAATATTTTAAATAACAAATTAAATTTCTATTTTTAGTGAATTTTTAAAAAATAATTTAATCATATTTTTCAATTATTTATTTCATACAAAATAAAATTTAAGCTGCACGATCACGTTGCACGTTAATGAGAAAAAATTAACTTTTATCAACGTGTTGCCATCATATTGACAAAAGATGAAATTAAAAAAATAATTAAACTATCATTCCAAGTTAAACATATAAAAATGTAATTTGCAGCATATGTCTGTATGAAATTAAATAAGAATGATATTTTTTGAAAAGTAAATGCAAGGAAACGTTTTTTATGATCTTTCACAATACCTATATTACTAATTCAATTAAACTTTTGATTGAAGGCAAATATGGTTTTAATATGTACAAGATATCTACTCTAATTGGAGCCTAACAGCTAATTTGTAAACCTTTAGTAACAGACATACATCTGTTAACAAATGGTATAAATGAAATAAATAATTGTTTTTTTTATAATTTGGGTCAATAAATGTTGATGAATTACGAATTTTAAATTTTTGCAGATATCCTGTGTCCTGTGAGTCATATTTAACAAAATATTCTTAAGACGCTAATATTTTAAATAAAAAGATTTGCACTAAAATCAAATAAATCAATCACTAAAGCTGATTGACTTATGAAAATTTCATAAAACTATACAAACGGGTGATTGTAGATCACCTCATCGACCGTCTCAAAGTCGCTAATCATCCCTCCGAGTTTCTCAAGAGTGATTGGCCTAGATTATGAAAATGTTGATTGTTCTAATATTGTAATATTCAAAATGTAATAAATCGGTCAGATTTGAACGCAGAAAATAGAAACGTTTATTTATTTATTTAAAAGTTGGAGAATCAAGAATACTTTGCAGAATTTGATTCCTTAGGACCAAAGGGCTGCTTAAAATTTAAACTTCATAATTTTAAAAAATATATTTATAAACCGAAAAAAAAATATTATTGACTGCATTTATATCCTTTTAAAAATAACACTAAAAACTGAATTTTTCGTTGAATCCATGACATTTTTGTTAAATAGTTCTTTGAGATATAAATTATAAAATTCTGTAGTGCACGTACGAATTTATTGCCGAACGATTCTGCTTTCAGGTCTCATATTTGAAAAAAAAATTGCTGGTATTCACTAAAATACATCTTTATATTAATTATAGTTCCATTATTTCCACTTTAATTTAAAATATAATTTTAACGTGTATTATAGAAAATTAGAGAGAGACGCGTAGTAGAATGAACAGAATGGCTTAAGGTTTACATAATATTTTAAGTGAATAATATGATTATCAAAATTTAAAACTTAAAAATATTTTGCTGAAAAACCTATTATGAGTACAAGTTACATAAAATATTAATTGAACATTTTAGCGAGTATTAATACTGGCGAACCGGCTGGTCGTCAAACGCGGCTAGTTTTATTGAATAAATGTAACTTAATTGTATAACGATTGCATTGCATGGAATACGAATGTTCTCCATTTGGACTCCAATCTTCTTTTCCTTCTGTACCCTTTAATTATTCTCTTTTTATTTTCATATATTTCCTACTGCCATATCCCCCTTAAATATCTCTCCTTAAATACTTGACAGCTGAGATTAGCTAAATGGTCAAATGACTGAAAATAATAACATTTGTAGTATTCTTTTATTTTAGATTTTCTATAAAGTATCTATTTATTGGCAAAACAAAATAAAAAATGCAAAAAAGAAGTAATTAATTACTTACGGTATTAAACAATTCAAAAAGGAAACAATTTCAGTGTGACACATAGTTTTTTTTCCGTGGGTTTGAAAAATTAAATTGAAATTAAAAGAAATATCTCATTTAAATATTTTTTTAAATCTCGTTTAATTTTTGATTAATTAAAATTAAACACATTTTTTAAAAAATTCATTTTGAATTGCAAATTTTTTATTATCAAAATTGTTTTTTTAAATGAAATTTGATAGCTGTAGATAAAATGAGTTATCATATAGAGCAGCATCAAAGGATACACATTTACTTTTATTATATTAGAGATTTAGTTTGCTCTCTCGATAAGCATATAGAAGATTTGGAGGCCGGCTGGGTAGGGGTGTGGGTCAAAGTAAAATAATTTTAGAAAGTTCTATTGAGTAATTATTTTTAAGTCCATTCCATACATTATAATTTAAGAAACAGTAACAACCTTTTACCAATTGTACTCAAGAATTTACTGTTAATAAATTTGCTTGAATAAACATTTAGTGACCAGTCATATGAATAACGTGAAAATATAGGCATTATATTTTTAATAAAGCATTGTTTTTTAAAATGGTTCTAAAATTTGTCACGTATGTGCCTTAGAGGGTAGAAATGTTCACTGCGGAATGATTTTTTAATTTTAAGTCATTAAAAATTAAGCTGAATTTTTGGTAATTCTTCATAATTTCCAAAAATATTATCGTACAAAAATAAATTTTGCATTATTACAAGATTTAAAAAAAATGTCATTTATGTTCTAATTTAAACACGTGGAAATTTTCCCTGAACATGGAAATTTAATTTTTTTTACAAAATTTTTAATTATAAATTACATTATTCTGAAGTTCAAACCTTTTTCATTGTTTCATCAAATACTTAATCGCTTTCATTCAATTGTTGAAAGTTTGAGAAGAAAAATTCTGTTTAATATCTGTGTAGATAGATTTAAAAAAAAGTTACAATATTGCGAAACTTATGCATGAACCGCACATCCTTAATGTTTGGCAATGTCACTGTATCAGGGATATGCAGTTATATCTAAATAATTTAAATGAATTTGTAAATAAGCAATCCCCCCCCCTCCCCCCAGCCAATCAGTTGGTCATAAAAATGACTACCACAAAATAAAAATAATTATTTGTAAAGGAATGTGATATTTATGTAGAGAAGTTACAGAAGCTTCAAGTAGGCGAAAGAATCGTTTTTTCCAATAAATATTGTGTTTTCCACTTTGTATAACCCTTTTTTAGATGATCTTCGTAGATTAATAACCAACTGGCTGTCTTAAAAGTAATTTTGTAAAAATAAGCCATTTGGATAAAAAATACATTGATGCTATTCAAACTAAGTAAACGTATATTTTATTTGCAACATTTTTTTAAAGATTTCTTGTTGCTTACGCATTTAAATCAGCAAAGCATACTTCATTTAAAAGCTTGGAAGGAAACAATAAATGATTTCTAGGCTTTATTATTAATTTCTTTATAAAAGGTGTAAAAAGCACAATACAAACAAACATATGCGGAAACGTTCTCCTTATTTTCTGATATGCATATGTACATTGATGCGTTTACTGTTTAGTATCATCGGATATAGTGCAGCTGAATTTTATGTTTATAAGTAAAAAAAAATATATATAACAACAGTTTTATTGGTTTAAAGTTGTTTAAATGACGCTCTGAACAGGCCCACAACTCATTTTATAGGTATAAAATGAGGTATTGAACTTAGCTTAATTCAGGAACAAATTTGGAACAATATTTTAATTTTTTAAATTTGAGTAAAATTTTTGGAATTCCATGTAAGTGTTAAATATAAGAAAATATTTAGCAAATATTTAAGAACTGGAGTATTTTTTGAGTATGCAAAAAAAAAAAAAAAAAAAAAGACGAAATTTTACTAAAAATAATGACGACCTCTGGAATTTTACTGCACCCAAAAAATCCATTCGAAACAGTTCATATAGACTCGGTTCGGTGCCTGAGCATGCTATTTCGGTACTTCATGATTTAAACCAGAACACCGACTTCTCCTTTGGTTAGTGAATTATTTCCACCCCCATAGCTTGTGAGTGTTGTAAACGAAAAATGCAAAACAAAACAAACACATACACAGGGAAAAAAAAAAAAAAAAAGGCGAACTTTTTTTTTTTCGAGGCCCGATAAAATTATTATTGGAAGAGGGCGAGGTGTGGAAACTCCATGACCTCATTACAGTCGAAACTACTTTGTAATCGAGAAGTCAAACTAAAAAGTTGTGGTTGAAAAGCGAGAATCTAAATTAATAACGGAATGAAGAATTCAAATTCAAGGGAAATAAAACAACTGAATGGTAATTTAGTGTTTGGGGAAAGAATGTATCATATAAATTTATATGAAAAAGATGATAGTTGCTTTTAAATGATCCACATCATTTAAAAGCAACTATAAAAGAGTAGCAATTATTAATTCGATACGAAATCCACAAATAACAAACCGACTATCAGATTGCTATTTTCATCTCGGTTTAGTCCCCCGCCCTCAAAATAAGAGACATAGTATATTCCTTTAATGTAATTACTTTTGAATTTTTGATGATTTATAAATGGATATATTTACAGGGCTTCTAGCTATCACGAACAGTTGGTTCGAAAACTGAAAGATAATTTGGTTCTGATAAAATAAAACTCTTACATATCGTTTAAAATAATATTATAGTAGTCATTAGTTATTTGAATTAAAAATGTAGATTATAGAATTAAATTGAAGCTATTAAACTAAATACATAAGTATTTTTGAAAAAAGAATTATCTTAATGCTTTTAAATTCTACTCAGTGTTTTAGTATATACTCTTCATCCCATTAAATAAATTCTCGAAATATTCAGAGATTTAACAGATCTAGAATAACTGAGCGCCTCCCCTCTTACTTCAATTGTACAATTTTTGAATAAATTACATTGATTTCTAGTATTTTGTACAACTTTTCATATGTTTCTGCCTAAAAATTTTCAAGTCCATGAAGTCCATAGTATTATATTGTTCTAAATAGTCAGTTTACATCTCCTACAATATGTATTTTATAATATTCTTAAGACGCCTTGATGATTAAGTTATATAGACCTAATATACTGTTTTAAACTTACGCAATAAACTTCAAATGTAGAATCTATTTAGCTATGCTTATTATTATTATTATTTTTTTATTTTTTTTATTTTGCGATATCTTTTAAAAATTGCGAAAATGGTTGAAAATGGTTTAGTAGTCTTGAGTTTGAATTTGTAATTGTACTAATTATAAAAATGAATGTGTGTGCCATATATTGGTTAGATGATTTCTCTGTCGATAGATTATTTCGTTCAAAATTACCGAATTTTAAAAAATAAAAATGTAGATCTTGGAAGATTTTTTTTTTTTTTTTTTGCAATTTAAATTAATAAAAATTTAAGTGAAATTTCAGCATATTCTCGCAATAACTTTTGAAAATATTACAGCGCAAACGTTTTTTTTTTCCAATCTTTTTGTCATATACTTTTTTTTTTTTATTGAACATTTATGAATCCCCCGTGCACCACAAAGTATAAATAAGAAAATTTAACCGTTATGAAGGATTACATATGTCAACAATAAATTTACAGAAATTTTCAAAAGCACTTCTAGTGGAAATAAGTTGGTGAAACTCTGTAGGCCAATTTAAATTCATGTGCTTAAGAGCCAGTCTTAGGATCTGTCTTTCTTTGACAAACTTGGAACATAGAAGGAGCACATGTTCAACATTTTCCTCCCCACCAATATCACAATCGCAGGTAGATGACGGAAACAAATTAAATTTGTACAAGTAACTTTTAAAGTTACCATGACCAGTTAGAAATTGGGTTATTTTGTAATTAGTATAAAAATGATGGCATGACAGTCTCTTATTAATGGATGGAAAAAATTTCTTTGTTAAGCTCCCTTTATTTGAAAGGAGGTATTCTTGATTCCAAGACTCCACCATTTTTCTCTCGTAATCTTCTTGTAAAAGGATTTAGGAATATTAACGTCAATGTCGATTTTGCGCTTAGTGGCAGCTTTAGCAAGCCAATCGGCCCTCTCATTTCCATTGTCATATACTTTGTTACCATTTTTAATTAATTAAAAATATTTTAATGATAGAAATGAAATATTTTACAGCAAAATATTATATTATTGAAGTGAATCTCAATTTTTTTTTCATTCTTGCAACTAATATTTCATACTATCGTTTTCTCCATTATTGATGAACAAGATATGAAAATTCGGCTTAGCTTCCCATATTGAGTAAATAAATATCAGTATAAACATGCTTTTAATAAATTTTTTGTAATTTTGTTGCCTTAGCGGGAGTTTTTAAAATACGATCATTCTTAAACATTGTTACTCATTCTACAGTATATAGAAAGAAACAGAACAAAACTATATATAGAAAAGTATATACGTGTAATGTTTTTACTCTCTCTATATATAGAAAAAAATTAGGAAAATTCTTAGCACAATGAACGGAGCGTTATAAAGCTACTAAACTTGTATAAATTATAGGTCCATGAAAATTTGAAGTTTAAAAATATTTGTTGAGGAAGCTATTAAGTCAAGTTGCATAAAATATTTAATTGAAATTTTCAGCAACTATTAATCGCAGCAAATCAAGTGGTCGCCAAAAATCAAATAAGAATGAAATAAAAATTGACGAAAATGATCCAATAATTGAGGCTGGGGCACTATTTTTCAGTTTTTGTCAATAAATTTAAATACATATATTTGACTTTGATGGGAAATAGGGCAAAGGATAAAAAAAATTCTAAGAGTAGTACTTTGCTCAGAATTTCTTTTTACTTCTGATAAAAATTTGCTAATGTAATATGACTAACAAGACTTGTAAAATTGAGCGGAACCAAAAGGAAAAATTCTTCTGTATCTCCAAAGAAATAATACTCCTATGAAAGATAATAAAAAAAAATATTTTGCCACAGGAATTTTTAAAAATTTTATCACTATTAAATCTAAGTTGCTTTTTCTGATAGGTGAATTTCCTGGATTCTTTGAAGAAGATAATATAAGATGCGAAGAATAAAATAATATCACTTTATAAATTTCTTCATTATTAAAGTATGGGTCCATTTACTTTCTAAATTATTTTATGTACTGTTTTATAGATATAAATAATAAATTCTAAAAAGTAAGTTAATGTACTGAAGGAAAGGTTTACTGTAGCAGAGATATCATTAGAAGGTAATTTTTTTAGAATGAAAAAAATTGCCAAGCTCTTTTGCTTAAAAGAATCAGCCTTTTATGATATTTTACTCTTTATTTAAATAATATTTCAGCGAACTTCCTTTGTTCACTGAATTATTTTTAGATACTTATATTTTTCTGCCATTTATGATTTCTGTTCAATTCTTCAAATATAGAAAATGAGTACAAAGAACTGATTAATTTAAATGTATTAATTTCCAGTTTAAATTTGATTTGTTACATTAACACTTCTTTACTAGGCAACATTTACTATAAGTTTGGCGCAATTGCGCTTTTGAAACCCAACTCACAAGGTTATTTTGACTGCTATTCGAGACATATTTTGGGAGTGTCTTCATAATTTTGAGAGGGCAAAATTATATCCTGTGGGGCAAAGCAAGTGTTGGGACTCCATTTTCTAATTTCTAAAACTAGATATTTAAAAATTCTTTTTATTTATTCTTTACATAAACAGTTTTTGTGCAAAAAAAATATTATTATAACCTAAAATAGAAAAAAAAATATATATATTATTTGTGGATCACCTTCAAGAGAACTGGTTTCAGTATCTTGCATATAAAAAAATTAATTAAAAACAATTTTAAACAAACTAATTAAAATATTTTAATATAGTCTAAATATTTTGATACAAATTTTGCTAGTGATCTTAAATGTGAGTCGGCCAATTAATTATTAATAAATAAGTAATAAATAAAAAAAACATTAAAAATGCACCTCGTTTATCTGTAAGTAAAAGTTGGAAACATGAAAAAAAAAAAAAAAAAAAAAAAATTATAACATTCGAAACGCAAAAGAAAATTCATTAAAATTTGATTAAGTTCGAATTTCTAGCCCTCTGTCTCTTATGTGTACACAAACATTATAACAACCTTATGAATGCTAAACATATAAAGCTGTATGTAAAATGCTTATACTTTAATTAATGCAGCAATTAATGCAATTAATGTCACAACAATAGGTAAATTATACCGAAATTCACGAAAACAAAACCCCTCATAACTTCCGGGTCATTTCCAAAAATTGTAGGGCACCCAGTAGATGAGTTATTAACTAATCCGGTTCTGGTTTTGAACCGTGATCAGATGACAAGAACAAACTGGAATTGGCATCTCTCACTTATATGAAGACCTATGGCTAAAGCCAGCTATATTTATGTCAAATCCAAGTACTGAGGTGTTCGATTGAATCGCATTTCGAAACTAATATTGATACTCCTTTACTTTTTGATTACACAAGTACCCTTAATATTAGTGATTAACTTTTAAAACGTGTTTCCACGCATCTTATTTATATTAACATAAAAATATTTGCCACTAATTCTCCTAAACAAATTTTTCTTAATTTTTTTCTCCTTCTTTTCTATTTTTTATTTGAAATTATTATTATTATTAATGATATTTCCTCGTACACATAATATAAAAAAAATATTGCTATCATCGAGAAATTCGAATTTGAGATTTTGATGAATCTTAACCCTTTCTAAGGGCGTGGGAAATATGCTTCCCACCAAATTTATCAATCTTTGTATGAAATTATGTAGTTTGGCATAAGTTCTGATAAATTTTTTTAGTAAAGCAGAAACTTAGATGCTTCAGTTCTTTATCTCAGACAAAATGATGTGCCTTGATTTGTTACTTAATTATTAATTAACCAAATTAATTAATTAATCAAATTAAATTTATCTAATAAGCTAAATGAATTCCTTTTCTTATTCTAATTTCAAGCCTAAAAATATTTTAAATAATATGACTAGAAAAAATGGCCCTTTAAAGGGTCGAAGACTATCTGGGTCTAATTTTTGTCTGTTCTGTGAATATGATAATTCAAAAAGGCTTTGAGTTAGATGGATGCGATTTGGTTTATGAATTCATATCCAATTTATAGATTTTTTTATTAATTTTTGAACGAAATCCCCTCAGAAAGGTATATCTATCCGGCTGCCTGAATATGTTAACATGAAAACTACAAAACGGAGAGAGCTATATGTATATAATTTGGTACATATCTTAAGTGTTAATATGTATCAAATTTGGAACCAAAACCATTAGCGGATATTTGCCTTCTTTCGTGTTTGTATTTTCCAAGCATGTAAATGCGACAACTCAAAAACACGATGACTTAGATCAATGGAATTCGGTATGTGTTCTTGTGACTTCAATTGTAGATTCATGCCAAATTTTGACTACAATGGATCGAAGAAAATGGCGTCCAAAATATATATTCACTCGATAGATTCAATAAAAATGCTAGATCTATACAAAAGATCTGTATTTTGTAACTACTGTTCGCCAATGTCATGGCAAGGCATTCGCAGCTTACCCCCAAACCACAATTTTATGCGGGGGGATGGGGGATGACCTTCATTGGAATCTATGCTAGAAAATTTCGAAAAAATCATTCACACAGTTTTTTTGTTTGTTTGTGTGTGTGTGACTTTCATTATAATGTTTTTATCAGTCTACAATCTTGTGCAGCTTTATTTCATTAAAAATATTTTTTTTTTTTTTTTATCTTTCGGATTAAGGTTTGCAACGTCAAAAATTCCCTCTCGAGTCAACGTAATTGCACGTGAAGGTATTGACATGCAATCTATACAGATAGATCCTGAAAAATCTTCAGTTTTATTAAACAAACTTATTCCGAATACTTTACTCAATCAACAAGAAAGAATATCTCAGCTCTAACATGATCAATTCCCGGAAGATTTGACTCACGCCATTTTTCCTCTTACTTTTCGAATCAAATCATTCCTTCGGTTGTCATTTCCATCCGGGCCCTCTAATACTTAATTTTCGTGTCCAGAGCAGAATTTTGATCCAATCTTGTGATAGTTTAATGGAAAAAGGGGGCGTTCTTTTTGCGAGGGGACATGCCACACCCTCTAACTCATATCTTACTTTATTTTTCATGACCAATGATTTACTCCCTTACAAATTGAGTGATTTTGTCGAGAATATTGTTTTGAACACGAAAGCCTTCGGCGCGACACTTTTTCAAGCGCCAGTTGAAGAGAGGACATACTTTTGATTGCAACCGCTGGGATTTCATGGAGGTAAGTGAAATTTATACTATGCCATGAAAAAAATATGATAAAGAATTATATTTAGATATCTAAATACTTTAAATAATGATTTAAAGAAAGCATTTAAAGAAAATCGATTATAGGAATTAAAGTATAGGAAAAAGAACACAAAGGATAACATTTTATTTTTAGCCAATATTTCAGTTGTAAGTAATGAAAAATTTAGCAAAGCCATCTTTGAATAAAAATACATTTTATATATAAAAAAAATACTATAATATGGTTTTGGGATTATGATACGTTTTTTAAAAATGCTCGCTTGGTTTTTCTAATCAATAAATCTGATTAGATATGAAATCTAGCAGATTAATGCCTTATAGTTTTTTTTTCAGTGTCAAAAAAAAAGAACAAATATTAATAAATAAATAAATAATTTAGATAATACATTGAGTTAACTTATTGAAAACAACAATACACTATTTAAAATTATATTAAACTAAAAAAAATTATGTTGAAATGTAAAGAAATGGCGAAATTCCAAAAGGTAGTTCAATTTTCGGACTTATCAATTTCAGTAAAAAGCGAATTTTTCTTTTAGAAACTAATTCATGTTATTTTCTGTAAAACTATTTAATTTAATACTTTTTTTTAAGAATCTAACAGAATATTCAACGAGAAAAAGAATAAAAAATATTTCTTCTTTTAAACGCTGTTTTTATAATGATTTCCAAAATACTATGCCATATTTGTCCTTTTCTTAGAATTCGTATATGCGATGTCTTATTTTCCTACCAGATTTTGATAGTGAACAAAATAATAGAATGCGGCTGTCAAACAGTATTTCTTATTTGTGCGTATAAATTTAGTCAGAATGATGATTCAGCTTAATAATTTTTTCCTTTCTTCTGAAATCTATTCTTTTCTTCCAGACACCTTATTCGTGCAGAGTTGATAAGTTACTAATGTTTCGAGCTCCAATCTTTGGCGGTGTAATTAAAACAAAACATTAGTATATTTGTTACTTTTTAAAGGGGAATATCGTAAAGGGCCTAAATAATAATGCTACTGTTTACGAATGTGAGAAAAAAAGAATATTAAAATATGTACCGACCACCAGTAATACTCCCAACGCTACTGGTCATATTTCATAAACTATTAGATTATAAATTCGAGACGCAAAGTAGTAAGCTACCTGTAGATAAATTAGTTTACAATTGCAGTAGAAGTTTTATATTTTGAAGCGTCATTTTCTGACCAAAACTTCAAGTTTCCAAATGCTTTGTTTCCTTGAAAATTGATGCTCAAAGAAATTATTTCATTTTTTAAAATAAAGATCCTCTAAATAATATAAGCTTTGAAATTGATTGAAAGTGAGTATGCATTCTGGTATTTGGCAACCTGTGCATTCTGCAGAAATATGGCTACAAATTTTTTACTATGCATTTTTTCTTTTGCAGAGAATTGTAATGTGGTATGTGAATATATGTTTTCTGCAGCTTGTGTTTACGAATGGTAAGTTTAATTTACTTAAAAAAATAACTCCTTTAATTAATTTTTTAATTCCATCATTAGCACAGCTATATAAAAATATCCATTTTGAAAGTTAAAAAACTTTTTGAATAGGAACGCACTTATTATAATTGGGTGTTTAATTCTTTTTAATGTTAAAGGCCACTTGTAGTAATATCTTTCAAAACAAAGAGCTGTTAATATATGTGTGCACTACACAATCATAGCTTACTATAATAATTTCAAACCATTCCTGAAACATAAACATAGAATTAATACGGTAATTTTTAAACTAAAGTTTCAAGAACTGTTCTGAAATTATTTAATATCTTTCACTTTATATCTCATCAATCTATCTTGTTATCAGACTCAGATTTATCAATACTCCCGCCATCTAATTTTAGTTGCCCGTTTTGCCATTTTGGCTAGATTCTGAATTACATTCTACCGTTATCAAACTAAAAATTTTCTATGGCAATAATAGCCAAATATGGTAACCATTCACCAATATATTAAGTATGGTTTTGTAGTGAAGCTAGTCTTTTGGCCAGTTTTTAATGCTTTGCATGATTTGGTTGATAATGGCCAAAATTCGGTATCGTATACTTCAGTCTTGCCATTTTTTTTCTCCAAAGTTAGAAATCCGATTTTTAAAAATCAAAGAATCCGTTGAAATCCACTTTAATATGTCCCCTGAGTTTGTCGCAATATGGTAAACTATAAGACATTGGAAATGGTTCCTCTGGTAACTATTTTGCTGGTTCAATTATTAATGTTTTTGTTTGCTGAGTTGGATACCTTCTACTTTTTGTGATTTGGCATTGTTAGCATCCTTGGCGAAGTGAAGCGCATATTAAACTGGATTTCAACACTAGAATCTGCTATTAATTATTTTGAAATAAATGACAGCAAACAAAGCAAAACTTAATCTGATACAATGGAAGATCGTCCATAAGGGCTACAGAGCTGTAGCACCCACCTGATATTATTTGTTAAAGTTGAATTTTTATTTTCTTTTTTGTCTAATTTGCTTGCCTTCCCATTTTGAAAGTTTGTTGCTCTTTACTTACTTTTTCACTGCAAGAGTACGATATTCAGCGAAAAAAGGGTACAAGTCGTTTATGAAAACTGACTGTACACTCAACTGACTGATTAATTGGAGAAGAAAGTAAAATTCTTAGTTTAGAGGCATTAGAGCTGCAATCAGACTAACTACGGCGTGGAAACTAAATGATTTGGTTTTGGTTTTTCTCTAGTAAATTATATCGTGTCGTGTACTTTATATCCTTGATTTTTACCGATCTTCGGCATGATAAGATCCATATCCGTCGTTTCTGGGGGGGGGGGGGGCGCTGCAATCTTCATCCTTTAAATCAAAATTACCAGCTCTAAATCTCAAAAAATTCTGAATTGTCGTAATAGTATAGCACCCCCCTCGTAAAGTATATAAATCTTATCTGCAGTATCATTTCCATCTTACCTTTTTTAAGAAAAGAAATATAATATGCTGGAAATGCTTCCTGTGGCGAATGGGAATCCCATCTTGAATAATGTAGGAAAAAGATTTAAAAGAGATTGTGTCACCAATAAAATATATTTTAAAAGAGCTCTAAGATGACTGAAACTGGTAGCAAAAATGGTTAATAGACAAGTTTGCATTTTTTCTTAAGGCATAAGCAGTTAAAGTCATTCCGTGGTATGAAAGAAACTTATGAACCATCCTAATGGTATACGAACTGATAATCTTACGCTACTTGGAATCCAAATCCTTCCATATGCTCTGCGTTTTTTTCTTTACAAATGTGTCATTAATTTTACTCAACAAATAGAAGCATCCTTTGTATCCCTTCATATTAAATTCAATCTTCTAAATCTTGCTATTATATAGAATTTTGTAAAATTCAGATGTTCTCGAAGCAGTCCCATTACTGCAATATTTGCCAAATGGTTTTCTTTAAAACTTGTTCATATATAAATACTTGACATCGACCCTACAATCAAAATGAGTTAAAATTTAAAAACAAGAGAAGAATTATAATTAAAATTATTATTAAAATTATAATTAAAAGTATCCCCGTTACATTAAGTAGTATTCCTGGCTCAAGACTTTCTGTCAGTGAGTTTATTTTTCACCCTGACACTCATGCAGGGTACTAATAAACATATTTGCGATCTTTATCGTCTAAAAAACGAAATAAAATTTTGATTCATGTATTATATGATATGAGCTCAAAAATTATCTGAAAAACAATATTTCCAGCTCTCACAATTAAAATTACAGTAACAATTTTTTCGAAATTTCTAAATATAATACCTACTTTTTCATAGAAATATTATCCTCATAATAATAATAATAATAAATCAAAGATGTAAGAGCGATATTTTTATCACTAAATATGTCGACGCTTCGTGGATGCTAAAAAAAGTGAAAAAGAACCTTAGCTTAAATAAGAATACGAACTGCTTGTCCATTGATGTCACAATCCACATCGTGCCTTCTGTTCTGAATTTACTTAGTCTGCCGGATTCCCTCCTAAACCAAACGTAGGTTTGGTTTTCAGTTCTGATGTAGAAATCCATCATGGCTGAGTCATCTTCGTATGCGAAGATAAAGACACTGTGATTGGAATGTCGCATTTCGTTTCTTGCCTTTTGACCTGAGCAACATGCTTCTTACAGTCAAGCAACTCCGTGAAATGATTATTTGAATAGACAAAATAACGCAGTGATATAGTAAGTGCATCATAGAAGAAATTCCATGCAAAGCTATACGGAATTTTATACGAAAAGTTGAAAATATTGGATGCAGATTTGATTGATATCATCCTGTACTACCTTTCATTCCTGGTGAGATTGCGCAAAAATGTATCAGGTTCTAGGCTGAGATCATGTTGCAAACGCATATGGAGTTTCACGCATGCTGGGATGCCGAATTTTATGACTTGCAAAATTCTACGCTCAGTTCTCGACATGTTTCCGTATTGGTTTCAGTAAACTCAGATGCTAAAACCGGATGGTGATTACTATAGTTGGACTTCGCTAATAAATTTCTCCAATATAACACTGATAAGAATGGCCTTTACGCATTCTATGAATATACAAGTCACATTTCTCGTTGACTGGCAAAGTTAATTCAAAGAATTGTGAAAGCTATGTAGATTCAAATTCCCTTGATGTAGGGCATTTCTGTTACACTAAACAAAAATGACCGTGTATTGCTGAACAATAAACATATTCATGACTTTTTTTTGACTTTTTTGAAGATATTAATGGCCAAGTTCGACGCAGTGTTTAATAACGATTGCTTGTAATGAATCAAAGTTGATCAATCACATCGTTTCCGATTTTTAACAGCGAAATGTTCTGTCAAAATAAAGGATATTTCATAAAATGTAGGATATTTTGTAAAAAGTTTAATAATATATTTACATAATAAACTATCATTCTGTTTTTGAAGACAAAATTACCTCTTACCGTCTCATGTTTCCATGACTGTTAATGTCACATGATACCGCTTTAATGGATTTATAACTGTTATTCCTGTCGAATCGCCATGAAATAAAAAGAGGAAAACAAAATATGTAACAGCAATTTTATTGGTTGAAG
This sequence comes from Argiope bruennichi, assembly GCF_947563725.1. Taxonomy (NCBI): domain Eukaryota; kingdom Metazoa; phylum Arthropoda; class Arachnida; order Araneae; family Araneidae; genus Argiope; species Argiope bruennichi. Next base: position 79,548,886 of record NC_079157.1, on the reverse strand, counting down.
CTGAGTTGATTTGGTTATTCGAAACATACTTCTGAGTTTGTATCATGATATGTTAATACTTCTGAGTTTGTATCATGACATGTTACTGTGTAAGAAGTGGAGCTGGAAATTGAGATAACTGCTTTACACTTTTAAATAAGAGCTATAAGCTGAAAAGGAAAACTTAAAATACAAATTTGTAGGTATTAAAAAAAAATCCTATAAAGTGAGTTTTAAAACTCTATAATAGCTTAATTAGATCAGAAAAATTTAAAAAAAATGCAAGTTTGGAAAAATATTTTTTATTTCTTTTGGATTAGAACGAAATTTTCAAAGATATGGAGAAGGGAATAGCTGATAAAAATTTCAGATCGATGTCCACATTTTTTTTTTAATGAAAATTATTAAGAAAAATAGAATCGTCGATTAAATAATGCCTACAAGTACTTTTTTTGTCACTCAGAATTCACCAGACGATTAAAAAAAAAAAAAAAAAAAACCCTCATATTCTAAAAGCGTTATTTTACGATTACAAATCCTATCGTAATGCCGATTTTCAAAAAGGAGAAGAAAATGAAATTTGGAATAAAGATTTTTGTCTCAATTATTTCAATTTGTAAGATTTCATTTTTCGATTACCGTTTCAGTCGCAAACATTACTATTTATTGGTTTTCATGAATCTATTGCCATAAATTAACATTTTCTCTTTCAAATTTACTTTATATCATTTTTAAAGAGACCGTTATACTATTTAAAATTACAGAATAACAATTTTAGAATAAGATTTTTATTTCAATATGTGAATTCTGATTAATAGAAAATTACTTAGAGGCATTTAAAGAAATTGCAGATATCTATCGGTAATTTGTGCCAATTATTTTTTTTCTATGTAAAATGAAATTTTTCAAACTGTACTTTCTCGAAATTCCGAAAATTTCGATTCCCTCAAATGAAACTAAATTTGTGTGTGTGCGTTTTTAAAATTAACTCCTAATCTATTATCTTATCATAATGCTTGACAGATCATTTTATAAGTCCTTTTAGTACTTACATCTTTCTAATTTAAACTTTTCCACTCAGATGAATAGCTTTTGAAGCTTTATAAGCTATTAATTTAGCTTCAGATAAATAGAGCATGAAAAGCAAATTTCTCAACTTACTGCCCTACAACACCTTTTATTAGGTAACATACCCATCAAACTTTCAGACCTATTTTGGATAGTCAACTCAACAATTTAAACTAATAAAATTACTGTTATATATATTTTTCAAGAAAAAGTTCAGTTCGGCTGGATTAGGCCAGAAATTTAAAAAGTACGTATCAAGCCTGGAAACTTTGCCCGATTTGAATGATTCTATCCAATGCGTGATTCAACAAATTCTTCTTATCTCAGTATATGCTGCAGTAGTATGCAGCATGGAAAATGACATCAAGCACTTCAAAAATTTGAGAAAAACAAAGATATTTACTTTAATACCGCTTATTATTTACAAGTCGTTTTTGCATTTTTCTTCGTCTCTAATAAGTATTGCCATTTTTTAAGCGAAAAACATCGTTTCAATTCTATTTTGAGTTTTATACTTTGAGAATCATATTTCAGCGTGCGGGGGGGGGGGGGTGAGAAAAAAATTGATTAATTTGTCACTACAACCGTAATTGTAGGAGCTGAACTATTGGTTTTCACTTCATTCTTAGGTTCATACTGTATAATGAATGTATTCGAATTTTTATTTTGTACCCTAGAGCGATATACTCGACTGGGGTTATAAATCGACAAATGCTTTTTACAGGTACATATAATCATTTTGAATATATTGTTGCTCAGCTACTTACTATCCTAAATCAATTTCTGTTTCAGAATTTTCGATAAATTTGCTATCTAGCTCTTCTGCAGTTACTTGCTGTTTTCGTTCTGCATTTCTCTACCATTTCTTTACAGCCTGAATTTTCTCTCTTGGATAGTTCCTCACTATCTTTAACCAATCTTCTTTTCAGTATCTATTAAATTCCTTCAGTTTTATTCCACTTTTTTTAATGTTTTGATTTACATTCTTTTTGTAACTGACGATTTGTTTAGGACAGCACTTTTTTTTTTTTTTTTGAGACATAAGTTAGAACTTATATGTGGAGGTGAAGGAGCAGATGACAATAAATCAGTAATTAAACGATGGCTGTTTATATGATTTGATTAGTTTAACTAAAAAACTTGCTGAATGCATAAAACGTTGCCAAAAATACATCTCGTAGTCCTAAAACGATTCAAAATAAAATATATAAATATATATATAAAAAAATTACAGAAACTGATAATAATGTTTCAGTTATCATTATAAAATGCAATTTTGTCCATTGCGACAAGTATAAAGAAAGGTAAAACTTTTTAAATGTTTGAAGAAAAAGAGTATTTTCAGGAAATTTGAAAAAAAATTTTTAATGAGGAATGTTATAAAGCGAATCCTAATTATGTTTCTTTAAAAAAATTCTTTTTTAAAAAACATTTTTTAATTTACAATGATTTAAAAATTATAACTCTCCAGTGAGAATATATGTGAAAAATTGGAAAAATGCGCAAAAACACAATGCCATTATTTACCATTTAACGTTAAACACATTTAAAACAAAACAAATTTTAAAATTCTTCTACTATATGCCAAAATGTCTGTTGCATATAGCAATGGACACACACATGCAAACATATGCACACAAACCTGTTATCTTATATATAGAGCGAGAGATTAACTTAATAATGAATGTATAAGAGGGACGATATATCTTCGAAACCTGATTGTTAAAAAGAGCTGAGAATTTTATTTTTTTTAACCGAATGGTCAAATTCTATGTCCATTTAATCGTTAAACAATTCTAGAAAACATTTTTTGATAGCTTACATGTATTTATTTCAATGGAACGAACCATTTCATGTGAAGTAGTGTAACGAAATGCAAATAAATAAGTTACAAAAAAAAGTACAATTTATTGCTAATACGAACCATTATTTTGATAAATAAACCACTAAAATGTAGTGCTTTTTATATCCTCTCAGTTGCTCTGGGCCTTCGTATGAGATACCTAAAAATCCCGTACATTTATCCCTCTGGCCACGACGTCGTGCTGACTTGCGATTTCGATCTGGAAGGAGAAGCTTTGTATGCTGTCAAATGGTTCCATGATGGCGAAGAATTCTACAGATATTCTCCGGAAGAGGATCCAAAAGCAATGTTTTTTCCAGTTCGTGGAATCAAAGTGGATGTAAGTTTCTTGCAGATCTATTTTGAATTAATCGCCTAATTTGCATGGATTATAGCTAATTACTTCAAATGACGTTTATAAAATTAACAGCTATGAGCTTTAAAATATTCAAAAATACTGTTTGCATAAATGAAAGTGGCTTCTGAATATTTTAGATAAAACTGCATTATTAAAATAAGAAACAACATAAATCATTTTCTTGTCAAAATTTAATATTTGTCGCGTACGCAATTTGATCTGAGCAATTCAACGGAACAATTTCTAGAAAAAACGCAAACGATAATTTAAGGAAATTTTTTTCGAACTTTTCCCCCTGTAAATATTAGGGATGGCAAATATTTTAAGAGCGGTTATTACGTAACCAATATCAAAAGGTCACAAAAACAAGTGATCAATACTTTTCAAAGAGGGGTGTGATTCAAATCCTTGATACGATCTTACTGGTGATATTTCGATTACAGGTTTTGGATCACGATAGAAAGTAACAATCGATACGATATCACTGAAATTTGCCGGAGCGGTGACTTCACTGGAAAGTAACAATCGATACGATCTGTCCAATGGAAGCTGAAATTTATCGGAGCGGTGATTTCACCGGAAAGTGCGAGGCTTCACTGGAAAGTGCGAAGTCACCGCTCCACTTTACGGGAGTGACCGATATTCGTATTTGATGATGCACTATTCCATACAGATCATTTTTAATTGCTCGTGACATGATTGACTTTGATTACATGTATTCTGTTTACTGCTGGCGCCATCTATTGGTAGAATATAGTACAAAAGTAAATATTTTAAAGAAATTGCATATATTTTTAACTCACCTTTTCCAGAAAATGGTTCACTCTAATAAATAAATTAAATAAATAGTTTTGAGAAAAAAATAAAATTTAAGAAGTAAGCTGAAACAGATAAATTAATTCAATCACACGTTACTTAAATTAGTAAATTAAGTATTAATTACAATTAATAAATTTTATATTTAATATTAAGTAATAATTTTGAATTTATAATATGATTGAAATAACAGATATTTTGAACGCATATATAAAAATAAAAATAACAATAGCAATATTATTTGTTATTCAAAAAATCCTGGATTATGCATCTCTAGTAAATATTAGTTTTATTAAAATTCTTTTCTTACAACTATGAGCATTATTTTGTCACTCAAGAAAAATTGCCTAGTTCCATATCAATTTTAGAGATTAAAAGAATCTGATGTTCCAGCATTTTGGATTAGAGAAGTTTGCCTAGCAAAAGTAGTTGCCTAGTTCCTAAGAAAAGTAGTTGCCTAGCAAAAGTAGTGCCATAGAAATTGCCTAGTTCCATATCAATTTTAGGGAATAAAAGAATCTGATGTTCCAGTATCTTGGATGAAGTTTATTAACGATACTAAATGCTGATATAACAATATTAATTGGGATCAAAAACGGAATCCCTATGCCATAATATCCGTGTTACAATAATAAAACCCATAAATCAAAGAAGACCTCAGCGTGTCTTATTCCATAAATTTCCTCATCTTACCACAAAGTATTTGATCATCAGAAGTACGAATTAAAATAAATTTAGAGGCTGTGTAATAATAGCAGAAATAAGAAATGTATATACCTTAAAGAATGCTATTTTATATATATTATGTTCATTCTTTTAAATTTGGATAAAAAAAAGTGCCATTAAAAGTATTATAATATACTACGAAATTAGAGAATGGACTGAGAATCTTTACTCTACAGCATGATTCTTAATTATAGTGAGTATTAACTCGGGGTGAATTTATATTATGCATAATGTAAATCAGGCTTATTCCGCATAAATGTAACTTATACATTGTATCCACTAAAGTGCTTCTACCTCAAATTAACTTGCGAATGGAGAGAATATTGCTTTTTCTTAAAATACAGAATAACTCAGTAACTGAATAGTTAAAACAATGACACTTGAAGATAACAAACAAAGTCTTTATTCTTAACAACCAACATCTCCATGATATCATCAAAACAACTAAATAAAAAAATAATAACTAGATATAGAAACTCTATACTTCATTGGAATTGGAACTTATAATACTACATCATTTCTACCTATCGTTTCCTCCAAACATTTTCTTCAACCATATTGTAATTATTTTGTTCTTTATAAGACAACCGAAAGAACTCTGAATACTACAATACTGAACGCCACTCTAAATCCTATTTCTATCTTGCTGCACGATTTAGTGACATTATGACCAACAGACGACAATTGCCACAAACTTGGTGTCAAGTTATAATGAAGTGACCATGCGTTCACAATGAGATCGGTTGTAACTTCATCTGATGGCAAACAATGGAACTCGAATTCCTATCTCGAAAAGGGATAAAAGTCAGTTGCAAAATTGCAGAGCGTTTTCGATTTAGTACGAAGGCACATTTTGAGTTCAATAATGTTAGAAACTAAATGTGTAAAATGTGTATCTGTTAGATCACGATTTTGCAAATCAGGGAATATAACAATTCGAGACCATTGCACAAAAAATCACCTTTTAAACAATAAATATTAACCTGATAATGTAGAGCATTTTGAATATTGAAATTAAAGGATTTATTAGTAGCTAACTGTTCTATTTTATTTCTAACGCTTTTACGGCGTAAGAGTGCTGGAAACATCGATACCTAATGCGAGTTTTACATAATTTTTCTAAATCGAAGATTCTCAATTTGTATTTGAATTTTTCCCAATATCTTGTATTGTTTGGGAGACAGGAAAGCAGACTCTAGTGTTTAGAGTCAGGTGGTGCTATAAATGTTTTCACTAAATAGCACAAAGTCACGGTACTATACCTAGAAACTAATTCGCCATTTTCAAGTTAACATAGGAATTAAGGACTTTAGTGGACACTCTATACATGTAAACTGTCTGATCGCACTTTCTATGGAATACATGTTTTAAACACATAAATTGTGTGATAAAATTTCTTATTTAAAACTGAAGTTGAGATGAAGGAGTTCTTTTTATAAAGCTCAGATGCATAGAAAATATAATGGAATGCCAAGAAATCTGTAAAAATTAAGAATCGAAAATGAATGAAGGTGGAAAGCAGTATTCGCACAGAAAAAAAAATAAAAACTTATTTTTTTTTTTTGTCATGAAACCAGAATTTATTGATAGCACATAGATTATAGAGTTGTTGTCTTTATTCAAAATTTGATATCAATTTTTACTTTAAATACTTAAATTACGCATCAAATTTTATCTATTGTTACAGAAGAATTTCACAAAGTCCAAAATCAACGAGTTTGGTGTAATGAATGTACGGTGAAACAGTCCGGCTGGTTTAATAAAAAATAACGAGGATTTGTTTAACAGGAAGACATGAATACACAGGCAACAAAATTAAGCCGAAGTTTACACAATAACAATTCTTGCAGAAAACAAGAGAATGCAAATAGCAAAACAATAATAAACAGTACGAAGCTCTGAAAGAGGGAACTTGTACAACTATTCACTTGAGCTAAACTGACTGTTTGCTGCTGATCTGATTGACTCGAGCTCGGTCTTTCGGCTGTTTATAAATTCTGAAGCAAGGCACAGAAACTTTTTGAATGGTCGATGTAATTCGCATTCTAATGGTCTTACCACCAAAATTCCTGTTGGTACTGGAATATTCCATTTTGTCACCAAAGTCGCTAAATAGTCGTTAAATTTGGCGCCAAGGCGGGGATTAAAGGAGTCGGCGTCCGTTCAGCATCCTCACGAACTATCTGTATCTCAAGAACTATCTTCCTTGCAATGGAACTTACTGTGTTGGGAAATAACATTACAAATGCATAATATTGTCTACATATTTAGGTTTTTAAATTAATTTTTTGTTGACTTCCACTTTGGTACATAAACTTTCCGTGAATTGTTTTCTTTCAAAATTTGGTGTAAAAACCATATAACCAATTTTTATTTTATCTAAGCGTTTTTGAGATATAGTTTTACAAACTGACCAACAGACAGACGTAATTCCCAAAGTGTATTTTTTGAACTCGAAGCGGTCTGAAAAGTAAAAATTCTTCAAAATCTGTTGAGCGAATTTTTTAACGATAGCAGTACTTTCTCTTTTTAAAATTTGTATGCGAGAGAGTAAAAAGCACATTTTGATCCATAATTTTGATTATAATGAAATTCTAAAAAATTACCTGTCTTAGATAATGTCTCAGTAAAAAAATATATATTAAACTTTCCATTTAGAATCTTTCCCTGTTTGCTTTACGTTTTTCAGATGCGTCGTGCAAACAATACATCTGTCGTTTTGAAAGATATCGAGGTATGGGCGACTGGAATGTTCCGATGTGAAGTTTTAGCTGATGCTCCCAGCTTCCATACGGTTACTGCGGAAGCATACATGATTGTAGGAGGTAAGCTATATAATCTTTTTCCTAAATAATCTTTGATATATGAAAGTAATGTTATATTCTTTCACATTATTTTTGTTGAAAAACATTTTTAATATATCTTCCAACTAATTTGACATCTCCAAAAGATTTTCCGTTTAAAATGACTTGCAATTCTATCTATTTCGAGTCCATTATTTCCCCCTTTACTTGTAATGCTCGACAGTATCAATAAATCCTTCAAGCAGAGTAATTATGCTTATTTTAATTCAATTAGATTACCTTACCGCTTTTAAGCTGCTCGAAGACCATTTCAGGATAGAAATAATTTTCGAGATATTAAGAATAATACGAAGCTTTTTAAATTTCCGAACTAATTTATCGCAAGATCATTTGATTCTATTGGACATAACAAGCAACAACCTTCTGAAGCTTTGTTCCTATAGTTCTTGATGGATTAGATTTAACCTAGATGCACCATATTTCCCGTTGTGAGTATGCATAGATTCGTTGTTGTGGCTCTTGAACGCAGGGTTGTGCTAATTTCCAATGAAGTGGTGGTAAACCCTCGGGCATCAGAGGTCAGCGAAGGGACAGATAAACATACAGGTTTCTGATTGGATTCCGAAGAAAATACAGGTGAACAAGAGCAATCTCAACCGAATTTAAGTCATAAGCCATGGAAAGCAAGGTTTTACGTGATGTACATTTGGCGCAGATAAAGTAAAGATTCTCAAGATTCTCGTGTTCCGAACATCATGCTCTGCTTTAAGGCTTCCAATTAATATAATTAACAAATTTAAATAATGCCATGGACATAATTTGATTCTTTTGCCCTCTCATCAGATTTGGTTTTAAAATGTAACACAAAAATATCAAAGCCGAAATTTATGATCACTGCTCAGTATACCAATATAGTGTAACACTTGAAAATCTATCGCCAATACGGAAAACCGATCAGCATTGAAATGAAATGGTGTGGAATGAAAGGTTGGATATCCAATCCATGCTAATATTTTGCAAGTTCATTTTTATTGCGCCATGTGGATTAAACGCCTTTTAAAGATCGGGAAAAGGGGGATAGGCAGAGGCTTGGAGTGTAGTCGGGGTCTTAGAACAGTCTTCCGGGGCATCTTAGAAATGCACTCATAGTAAAACGAAGAGAGTTTGCGAGAAGTGATTGAGTGCCATCATTTCATTGAGATGGTGCAAAATGATCACGAATGACCAGCTTACTGTTTTGTATCCAATTTATCTCCTAAAAGTGGCAATCGGGGCATATGTACTCCCATTTCTCTCCATCTCTACGTCATAGTATGCAGAGTATTTAAAGACATTCTGAAAAAAACTGAGAAAAGAACAATAAGAATGTTCCAATTTGAAGTTTCAGCAGATGCTCTCAGCTTCCACATGTAATTAACTATCGGTATCATCTAAGTACTTAGGGGATGTTGCTAGATAGTTCATGCTTAGATAGTTCAACAATCATTGCAATTTGAAGATGTTTATAGTAGATGATAATATGTTTAATGTGTGAGGTACGACATTCCCGAATGAAGAAATCAATCATTCAAGCTATCTTGCAAGTTTACCTTAATATAGTAATATTTATATATATATATACTGACACATTATTAGTGAATGGCGACATATATGATTTAAAAAGAAATGTCCTAAATATTTCTACAAGGCAAACTGTTTTAAAACAGGGCTACTAAATTTGGCTTGTAATTATTTTGTGGTGAAAATCATATAAGCCAGTTAACAACTTTTCTGCCCGAACGATCGTTTTGTAATATGGTTTAGTTACTGGACTGCTAACCACAAGGTCCCGTTTCTATCCTTCGCTTATCCCAACTCGCTAAATTGGTGACCTCGGACGATGAACCTTCAACCTTCGTACAGCTGTTGTGGCGCCATCTACCCGCAACCAAAGTCGTCAGACTCATGTGATGCAGCAACCCAAAAGCCGTCAGATACACTTGGCGCATCAGCACCCACACTCACGCTAGCCATAACACTTGGCGCTATTCAACTGGGTACCTGCTCATTTAGACAACAGCTAATAACTCAATACATCACCACTCAACAACCATATCGTTCGTCTCACCTCCGACTCACTGGAGGGAGAGTACTGTGGTGAATAGTATATAAGGCAGTTAACAACTCTTCTACCCGAACGATCGTTTTGGTATAATGGTTTAGTTACTGGACTGCTAACCACAAGTTCCCAGGTTCTATCCTTCGTTTATTCAAACTCGCTAAAATTTCATGGGTAATAGATTTTTGCTCAGGAAGCTCAATGCGTTATACGTAATTGCACTATATTGATCAGTATTATACAATATAATACCATATTGTACAATATTATGCAATATCGCGAATATTGTTGGATACCATAAAATATTGTATACTATTGTAGTCTAAGAAAGAATTGCTTTTAATTAGATTTTTAATTAAAAATGAACCAAAAGATTAAGGAAAAGTACCGAAAGAAAAATACAAAAGTGTAACGTATTTCGTTATTCAAAAGTTAACTTTTTTTATGTTATAGGATGAAAAACACTTTTGCAAAATTTTAAAATCCAAATAATTAATATAGCTCCTGTGAAACATCAATTTCATTTCCCTAAAATTTAATTAATTGAATAATTTTTTCAAAATATTTTTAAGTAAATTTTATAACATCAAATGTTGTTGCTTTAGTAACTGTGTTTATACAAACACAGAATTAAATGCACTTTTTGTTTGCGCGTTATGGCTGCATTATTATTAAGAACGAATTTTAGAAATAGAGTGAAGGAAGACGAATCGAGGTTAAAGCATTATCGTGATAGGATGTTTCAGACTAGAAATTTGAATCTCTTTTAAATTTTTCTTTTCGGCACAGATTAACACATCTCCTTTCAGAATTTATTCTAGAAAATACATATAATTTTTTGGTATAATTTGTCTGAAAAAGAAGAGGGGGGGGGTCGCTTAATCAATCAATCAAGATTCTTTAGATAATGATTTAACATATTTTTTTCTCTCCTGAATTTGGGAACGTTGCTGCGAATGTAAAGATGATGGATCATCATGCTTTCGTCTGGCATTTTGATTGCTATTCTGTCGACTTTATGAAAAGATCTGTTTTTGTCAGTGCGATAGACATTATTTATTAAACTGAGAATAAATTTCCTTCGTCTAAAAAGTAAGGAAATCATCCTTGATTTGATTGATAAGAAGTTTTCAAGGATTTATTGGATACTCTTTTAATCGTTAGGGGCTTAACAATAGTGCTGTAATTTTTAATTATTCACTGTGCAGTAATGAATTTTTGTATCTCATTTATCACTTGAAATCACAGCAATTGTATGTAACCTCTCTTGATTCCTAGTATATATCTCAGAATTTATGCTATTATTTTTAATTATCGTTGAAAAATAAAGATCGCCCTTTTGTTTTATATTAGAATTACCAAGACAGCTTCAGTTCCAAAAAGATTTAATCCAGTTGTTATTTCTTAAAATGGAAATAGATTGCAGACATTTTTATTTTTTTTTTAATTTGAGCTACTTGAAGCTATCCGTGTTTTATTATAAGTCAATGAATTTTAAAATATGAGACACAACTCGAAACAACACACGCACACACATGTATATCGATTCAAAACAATATATACTATATACAGGGTGTCCCAAAAAGATTGAAACGCAATTTTATTCTTTACCCATTAGAGTTATGTGGACATTGTAAACTGCAAAATAGTTTAAAATAAGATACAAAATAAAACTACGTCAATAAAAAAATTTTGCCGTTCATTTTACAAACTTACACTTTTAAAATATTTATGCGATCCCTCTAGAGAAATTTGGTCAATTAGAAAGTTTCCCTTCTCGCCCATCAAGATCATTAGAAAAACGGGCATTAACTGGATCTTTAGAACCAAACGAATTATGATACAGAAAAAAAAAATGACTTATGCCATTTTTCACATAATTTAAAACGTTGTTTCGTGGGTGAAAATAAGGGCCATATATAAATTGATATTGGAAATTTTTGGATCGAAAATGCAATAACATATGCCGAAAAAAGTCCCAAATGCCGTTAATAACGTTTATTACCGTTATTAACGGCATTTCCGTTCCAATATTCCGTTTATTAACGTTAATAAATGGAAATAAGAAGTGGTCTACCTATGCGAGCATCCAGACGCTTGCGGCCCTCAGTAATATTTTAAGTAGTCTTGCGTTTGGAGTACTTAATAAAAAAATAACCATGCATACAAATAGACAAACATTTTATAAAATATATTTTAGAAAGATCTTGTGATTGTTTTTAATTTCTGGTACAATAAAAATGTAAACAGGCAATAACATAGAACATGCATTTAGAACTTGGAATATGTTTCGAATTTAGCATCTTGTGTAAAAAGTAATTTGAAACTTTCTAGTCAAAAATTGTATCTGAAAATGATGTAAAATAATAAAAATTATATACATATCTCAGAAGACAAATTGAAAATCTGCAAATCTCGTTAACATTATTATGTAGGTTTTATTTTCTCCCAGTTGTGCCTCATCGTAATACTAATATTTACAATTAATAAGGATTTCACTTCCAATTAAAATTGTAATTAATAAAATTATCAGAAAATTCATGTAATTCTAACACATTGTCGTTTAAAAATTAATAATTACATTTCAATATTTATTATACAATATACGTATAATTGTCCCTTGACTAGGGGTTAACAGAAAAATATGTAATAATGTCAGTTTCTTCGTCTTCTATATACAATCGATTTTTCTCAGGGCCAGGTCAAGAATGAAGTGAACCAATTGTTCTTAATCATCTTATCATTTTATTAACAAATGTGAGGTAAATTTCAGACAAATTCGGATATCGCCGTCCAAATTCCTTAAAATTGACTGTATTGTTTTTATTTCACACAGGATAAATTATTGCTAATTAAAATAGCTCGTCATTTGTTAAAAATACCATAATACACAACCAGTTTTGCTGTCTTCTGAATTTGACTATATGAAACTAAACACTGATAAATGATTTCCAACATTTATTTTGATATGTACAAGAAAAGTTTGTTGTACTTGAAAGAAGTAATTCTGAGAGTAAATAAGTGAATTGATAAAGAAGTCATCTGCATTTCATTATGCAGCTTTAAATAAACATTATAACATAAATATTTGAAACGGTCAAATTACAATTACATGAAAGAAAATAAATCACCTCAGTTAATTCGTTAGAATGTCGTTTTGAAAAATTATTTTAAATTTGACAATAAATTACCTGAATGTATTTATTTAAAAATGATAGTCTGAGCATTAAAAAAAACCTGTAAGAGTATGTGACGGTGCTCCGAATAGGCTTATATGTTTTAATATAAATATAATTATATATTGTATCTTTTTATAATATGTAATAAATTTTATTTCTATTTTAGTATATGGCCTCCAATTTTCAATTAAGTATTACCCATTCAATTTCGAAGATACGAGTATGTGGGGTTTTTTTTGTAATTTGTTGTTGCATTCAAAATGAAAGCTTTCTTCCCTATTAAATTTGTCTAGAGAGGTCGCATAAAAATTTAGAAAGTGTAACTTATATTCAAGTGCGTTGCGACGATAGTAAATACTGTTTTTCTGTACACAAGTTATAGCTGCTATGCAATTAAGAACAAATTTAAAAAATAAAATATAGATATATATATGTCAAATATAAAACATTTGCGATGTTTCTCTAGAGATTCTATTCATTTTCGCACTTTTTTCATTGTATTACGGAAAGAGTTTTTTCATTATTGTAATGTCATGGGGGAAACCAAATTACACGTTTAAAACCCACACAATAAATTTATTCTTTGACACGAAAAAAATTAGCAAACAGAAAAAAAAATTAAGAAAAAATAAAATCCAGAGTTTATTATGATGAAATCGAACAAAAAAGTCGACTCAAGAGCAGTCTTTTGAAATTAACGATTCAACCCTCGTGCTAACGCGACATTCTTTTCTTTTACTCTGTGATAAAAATAAAAGGGAGGGGGGTTCATCAGTCCCCGAGTACGAGTAATAGTCTGAGCCGTCAAAATGGCACTCGTAGAATCATTGAGATTTCAGACTATCAAGGCATTATCTAATCCATATCCAACTTTCAATTTCATCGAATTTACCGAATATCCATCATGTATGTATGTACTTGGTGCACAGTGAATCTGTTTTCGGGGTCATCTGCCCCTTTAATAGTGATATTATAGCTTCTGATTGGAATACTAATCTAATAAAACAAATTACTGAATTCATTTTATTATGAATTAGTTGCCTTAGACGACTAACTGGCTCACTGAGAATGTTGGCTATGTTTATTTCAATTAAATCGCTTGCATTTAGCTTGATATTCATCATCACAACAACAACAACAGCAAAATCAAATTTAGGCATCAATTTATGACATATATTAAAGGCGTATTATTGTTCTAGAATTATATCTGTTCAATTTATTGTACGTATGTACTTTCCTATTGGAGCCGAGTCCCATAATACTAAAATGTTATTAAAAATTAAATTTCTGTGTAAGCTGTTTCAAAATACACACTGTCTTTTAAAATAATGTAATTTCACTTTCTGATTCTGCATGTAAGCTGCACAGGTAATTAATAGACACTTTCTTCTTTAGCTTTCAATAATGGGGGGTGGGGAATCTCGCAATGAAATATTTGATGAAATTGTGAAAATTGTTTAAATTCCATTGCAATAAGTCAATCTACTGTGAAAAATTACGCAAAAAAAAAGGATATTTTTAAAACATTAAAATTTCAGAAAAACTCAATGACACTTAAATTATGTAGTATCCTAACATTTTAAATTTTTAAATAATGCAAAAATCATCTTCCTGCAATAATATTTTCATGAGTTATCTCGGAAAAAACGCCAAAATCTCCTCCATTTCTAATCAATTAAAATTTGATTAGAATTTTAAAAAATCGCTTAGCGATATACAATCGTACCCTCCAAAGTATATGTGTGCCAAATGTAGTAGTTCTACGTGAGGTGGTTCATTCCACATTCTTCCTTTATTAATAAATAGTAGAGACAGGTACTAACGAAGTGACAAATAACTTGAAACAAAAATGATAAATTTTGAATAGGAAAATACTACCTCTCAGATTCAATTATATAAACATTAAAAAAAGATTTTTTCGTCTTTATTTTAGCATGATTATTATTAGAAATATTTCTGATTCCGTATTCTTTTGTCATCAAAAATAGCACAACAATCTCTATTTTGTATGAAGTCATTCTAATTATATATCTCTTTTTGTTTATTTCCAGAAATGAAGAATGGAGGAATTATTTGTCATGGCTACTCATATGTTCTTCTGACTTCTCTTCTTGTAACAATTTTTCAATTAAAGTAAATTGTTCAAATTCTTAAAGTTATATCTTTTTGCATAGAATTTCTCCGCTACGAGTACATGGATGAGAAGTCACCGATAAACAAGGTGGTTCTTGTTGCTTCTAGAGATGTTTAGAAATAAAATTTTCTGAACTTTTATAGAAGGAAATGATAACACGACGAATGACATTACCAATTTCCCGCCCAAAAAGAATATTCTGATAGACAGAATTCGACATTGCTAACTTATTGTAAATATATCTTATAAACAAATCTTTCTTTTTTTCCGCTCGTTTTATATTATATGTTGAGTATCAAACAGGTTTATATGTGCATGAGAAACAAAAGTGTCTATATCTGTTTGTCACTTAACACATACTATAAAGCGAGCGGAAGAAAGAAAAAGATTTATTTACAAGAAGAAAGTTAATAGTATTGAATTATTCTGTCTATCAGAATTTTCTTTTTGAGCTGGAAACACGTTGTCATTTCATACTATGAGAGTTAGAAGAATCTTATTTCTCCACAAAGAGCATAGGAATAATTTCAGGTCAAGTTACCCCTATTACAATGACGGGTCCCTTTCTGCGAAAGGGCTTATACCGTGCTAATGATGACCCTTAGGACTTCACTCTCTATTTCCGTATCAATACTGTCGTGACGATCTTTTATATTACTCCAGATGACTGGGCAAATTGGGACTAGCTCTTTATGGTAATTGTAAAAAATTTAATAAACAATTTCATCTTTTTATTAAAAGAGAGCAAATTACTTTATAGCATTATAAGACAAGCATTCCAACATGGATGTTTTCGATAACAAAATAATACTTCGTTTACTTTGATAGAAAACTGATTCTTTAATGATTGCACAGTAGTGATTAATTTTGGACACATAAATTTCCTTATTCTGAAGTTTTAATTTTGCCATTTATTAACATAAATAACTAAGAGTAATTTTAATGGAAATGTTGTGCCAAATTCCATATTTAAAAAAGAAAAATGTATCAAGTAATCTCTAATCCGAAACCTCATATTATGCTAATGTTTTAAATTTGATTTGCCTGTCATATTTTCATCAGCTGAAATTGTATCAGTCATCATATCGGTGTATAACAATTTTTATATCACAGAGTTTAAAAAGAATATCTCGTCTTTCTGTCCATTTATTTGTCAAGCAATATTATCACGTTAAAATATAAAATGATAACAATATTTTTAGAAAAAAAAAACATACAATAAAGCTTTTTTAGCTGACAAAGTTAATGGGTTAGAAATCAATGACACAGGAAAAAGGACAGGAATTAATTTTTTATTCGAAAAATAGGAACATTTAAAGACATTTTTAATAACATTATAACACAAATAACTAAGAGTAATTTTAATGGAAATATTGTGCCAAATTCCATATTTAAAAAAAAGAAAAATGTATCAAGTAATCTCTAATCCGAAACATCATATTATGATAACGTTTTAGATTTGATTTGTCTGTCATATTTTCATCAGCTGAAATTGTATCAGTAATCTTATTGTTGTATAACAATTTTCATATCACAAATTTAAAAAAGAATATCTGTCTTTCTGTCCATTTATTTATCAAGCAATATTATCACGTTAAAATATAAAATGATAATAATATTTTTAGAAAAAAAAAGTACAATAAAGCGTTTTTAGCTGACAAGTTACTTAATGGGTCAAAAATCAATGACACAAGCAAAAAAGTCAGGAATTAATTTTTTATTTGAAAAATAGGAACATTTGAAGACATTTTCAATAATATTTTTTACAAATTTGTTTATTTTATTGAATGGTTTGGATTAAATTTAATACGATTGTTTATATATGATTATTTTATTAAGAATATTAATGGAGATACGGAGAGGGAAATTACATCTAAGTCTGTTTAGAAGACATTGTGATCACGAAATAATAATGAGTCTATTTATTATTTTTACAGCTAAATGAGAAAAGGGAATGGAAAAAAAAAGAGAAACAGGATTCGTTTTTTTTTCTTTTTTTTCTAGACATTATTATATGGGAACAAAACAATGGATGTTTCATGCTCAAGTTTTCAAATAAAGTGAAATCAACATTCTTTTGCAGATACATTTACAAATTTATATCACGATCACATATCAAATTTCATTCTTCTTGCATTTAAATTTTTTGTCGCTTCTTTTAGCTGTTATATTTCCATACCCAAGAGTGAAAACACCAACAGGCGTCAAAGGCCCGCAGATGTGGTTTCGAATCTCATATCACACTTACATTTTAATTCAAAGTTGTCTAAAAATAAAAATTTATCAAAATCTGAACATCGATTTTTCCTTTCTTTCTTTTCTGACGATTCTAGTGCTTTCTCCTTGATTTAATTAACATCATTTAAAAAATTTATTCTTTAAAATCACATTTTTGGTTTAATTTTTATAAAGAAATAACAAATATACTCTCTGGACGATGGAAAACAAATCGCATACTATTTAAAATCGTACTTAAAAACCAAATTACCACCTTCCAATAAATTTAAATATCAATTCTTGTTCTTAAACGAAACAGATTTCAAAAATCTTTTGATTAATATTTATTACTAAAGAAATATTGTTTTTAAGTAGAATAATTTTTAAAACTATTTTTTGGAAGCTTTGAAATAGACTGAAGATTAAGGAGGAGGGGATTAGGGAAGCGTTCATTTGTCATCATGCGCGGACGTAGTGTAATTCAACACGCAAACGATCTAATTACAGTTGGTTCCGTTCCGTGCTTGTCTCCAGAACGTGCTGCACTTATGCTTTATTCCTGCTGCTTTTCTTGGATCGTTCTGAAATAATTCTTTTTCTAACGGATAGGGAAATATAATTATTTAAGTGCAATTGGAAGAAACACATTTTAAAAATTATTCATTGGTTTTCGAATGGCAAGATTAATACGTAACGTTATTTACGTATTCGTTATCCTTCAAGGTAAGTGGATCTTCCAAATTTCTATCAATTTTATAAGAATAGCAACTGTTCTAATAAACTAAAATAATAGAAAAAAGAAAATACGTTGTTTCCACGTGTTTCGATCTGTAATAAAATACATTTTAATTATTGATGTAGTAATGCCTTAGATGAAGAATTAAGTATATTTTTCAATAATAATGTTTTATTTGAAAATTTAAAATTCTACACAATATTTTAGATCCTTTTTTTCGTTGAACAAAATGAAATTATAGAAATAATATATGAATGCATTCCAATTTATGCATCATTTTAAATTCATATGAAAAAATGTTTGCCAATTTTGAATTGTCCTATTATGATATAATATCGCTAAAATAAATTACATCTCGGTCTTTGATGCATCAAATTTAAATTATTTTTAGTATATTTAAATATATGATTATAGTTAAAATTATAATATATGAATTTTATGGTAAATTAAATATACACTGTAACCAAACTATTCAAAAATGAAATAAGAATGATTATTAGTTATAAATTCTGATCAAAAGGAAATTTATTTGAAATTTTGAAACTGATTATGTAAATTTGATCTGAAGATATAGAGTCCACAATCTTTTTATGAAATTGTTTTGTCAAATATTTTGTATGTGTGCTCCGTGGATATCTTAAGTATTTTGTATTAAATATACTGCCTGATAATTGCTTGAATGTAGAGCTTTTGTTTAAGAATAATCTCTCTATATAAAGTTTAATGCTTGCTGTATATTCTTTTATACAAATCTAGAGTTTTCGTCTGATCTTGATGAAATTTGACTCCCGTGTTCTTCCAGACAATAAAAATCACAGTCAAGTTTACAAAACTCAAAATTAGCTGCAATATGATTAAATTAAAATCAATTGAGCTTTAAGGATTTCTATGGCAGGTTCTTCTAAAAATATTATCAGACAAAAATGATTCTTGTACTATCTTCAGACTAAAAATTAAAAACAAAAATATTTTTAATGATACAAATTTTATTTTCATAGCTTTTTAAATTTTATATATAATTTGTAGCAATATTTTTATTGTTGTGACGAAGAAAGTCATATTAATTTCAGTGCTCCATCAAACCATTCAATCGCATAGTTTTGCGCAAATTAAAATTTAAAAAAAAAACTTTATTTTATCATCAATTGGGGAATAGGACTTTCACTTGCACTTCTTATTTCGAAGTATAAAAATTTTCAATTTGCAGTCAAAGCTATATGTAGCAGAACTAATTATATTTAATTTGTACTTTCCAGTCCGTACACTCCAGATATTGGTTGAAAAAATGCAAATACCATCTTGCTTATTATTTGTTACCGTACGCCGATTTTAAATTGATCTTTCCAAAACAGGCTTGTAGGTATACATCCGGATATGTTATCGAATAAGGAGTGGAGGGAAGACTGGAAGTTGAGACACCAGATTTTCAGTTTTAAATAAAAACTGATAGACCGAGAGGAAAAACTTAAATTACAAAGTAGGTATTAAAAGTACCTTTAAAATGACCCGTAGAGAATTATAATAATTTTATTTGATCAGGAGTAAATTTTTATAAAGCATATTTTAAAAATCGTTATTGTGACTGCAACAAGATTTTTGGAATTCCATGAAAGTATGTATTACATAAAAAGTAATATCTGGTACAATTTTTAGTATCGATATTAAAAATATTAATCTAAAATAAATAAATAAAAAAATATTGTAAAAGTGTTACTCTAAGATTTCAAATAGCATCATTATGCAAATATCATCATTCAAAAAGTAGAGGGGGGGGGGTTAAGAGTAAAAATTAAATTTGAATTTTAACATTTCATCTCATTTATCAAACCTTGTTTTCATTTTCCTTTATTTATTTCGCTTTTGAACACTATTATTTAACACTTTTTTTGTGAATCGGTCGGCATAAATTAATATATTTTTTTTATTTTTAGCAGAATTATTTTTCTGTATTACACATACTTAAGTGGAATTTTGCTCCAATTAACAAAAGAATGAAAGAAAGAGTTTTTTTTCCCTTTAAAAAATTTTAAAAGCTACTCCTGATCTAATTAAGCTATTATGACATTTGACAGCTCATTTTATAAGCACTTTTATATAATTTTTTTTTTACTGTAACATTGTAATTTAAGTTTTACCCCTCAGTTTAATAGCTTTATATTTAAACGAAAAAAAAAAAATTCTATATTACCTAGCTCTCTCCCCTCTACTTTTACTTATAGAGTAGCATATCCAGGTGGAAGCATACAACGCAGCAAGTTAAACCAAAAACATTGTTGTCATATATATATATATATATATATATATATATATATATATATATATATATATATATATATATATATATATATATATATATATATATATATATATATATATATATATTTCTTCTAAAAACAGTTCAACTAGACTATAAGGTCAAATACAATTTTATCCATTACAAAAACCTCTCGGTTTTGAAACTCACTACTGATGATGATCATATTATTTTGAACTTTGGTCAAATAAGCTGAAATAACAACTGCACTAGTATTTCATTCTCTAAGCTTCCAAGCCACACTAAAGGGAAGACATTTGATTTACAAGATGTATATTCAGTTGTAATTGATACTGAAATTGTAGGATTGAGAAAATTTCTGAAGAACAGCAATCAGAACAGATCTGTATCTTGAATGTTGCTCTAACTCTCGAGAAACATGATGTCATATGTCAGATGTCTTTAAATGGGTATGATATGGAAGTTTTGAAAATTGCATTTTAAGTTCAGATATAGTTATCGTCTCTTGGTTAAGGTTCTAAATTATGAAGTTCATCTTCAATATCCTACCATGTAAATTCAAAATGGGACGTAGATTAAACAAATGAAATTAAATCTTCGATTTATACTTTTTGTCTGATTTTTTGGATGTGTTTACATAGTGCAATTTAATATACCTAAATGCATATCAAAAAATAATTTCGGAATAATCTGAAATCATCAAATTTGAATTGGCTTCGATTATAATTAATTATGATTAATATTTAATTTACTATTATTTAAAATTAAATTACACTGGAAAGCATTTCTGATATGGAGATGAGAAATTTCCTGTATAGTGACTGTTTCTCGCTTTCTTGATGAATATAATAATGGTGTGGGGTGAATTACTTTCACCCTGATAACGAGTTGTATTTCTGAATGAAAGGTTGGTGTATGAGTTGCACCGTAAAGGGAGCTCTTATTATTGTTTCACCACACTTTCCTATTTAATTTCCTTGGCGACTCGGTTGTTCAAATTATTTCCAACGCAAAGACAGGGTGGGAATATCTCGTATTGTTATTTATAGTTATATATATGAATTTAATTAATTTATTGTGAAGTCACCCAAATCAAATGATATACAAAAAGTTCGATAAGGAATTTGTAAGAATTCGCAGATTCTAACTTCGTGAAACAGTCCATAATAGCTGATTTATGGTATGCTTGCAAAAGAAAAATAAAAGATTTCATATAATTTGATATGTTATTAATTTTTGATTTGAGACATCTATTTCCTTAAAAGTAATAAACCAGCAGGAATGATTTCCCCAAAAACTTTCTTGTATACCCTCAAATAAACTTGTCATGCTAGGAACGCCTTGCATGGCACTGGCTTACAATAGTTAACGAAATATTTTTTGCGTGAATTTGGCGTTTTTAATTTGGAGTTTTATCCCTGTCATGCAGTTAATAGTACCCGAAAATCAAATTTGGGCTTTATACACATTTTTCTCAACTGATTGGAACAAAGATTTGACACAAAATTGCAATTGTAGTTTCAAAGTCTCATACCAAATTTGATACATTTAAATCATTGAGTTTTCGAATTATCGCTCTTACACGCTTCTGAAAGTACAGACCGATAGACAATCAACCTGTCGTTAGATTTCGGTCAAAATTTCATAGGTGACATTACAAATTTTAAATCTGTGTACCAAATCTTATCTATCTAGCTCTCTTCGTTTTGTAGTAATCATGTTAACTAATATCCAAACAGATAGACAAACTTTCTTTGAACAGATTAAAAAGCGAATTTTCGTGCAATCGGTCTTAAATCTGAAGCGTCCAATCCCCAAATTGAGATTTCATTGCGAGGTCACAGTGATTTTGCACTATATTTATAACATTGTAGAATATTTGATGTTCGTTTTGCTTTTACTTCCGTTTCCGAACCATTCGAAGAACTAAAACTTGATATTGAAGCGATTGGGGATGCGCGAAGGATAGAACCTGGGACCTTGTGGTTAGCAGTCCAGTAACTAAACCATTGTACCAAAACGATCGTTTGGGTAGAAGAGTTGTTAACTGGCTTATATGCTATTCACCACACTATTCATTCGAATTTAAATAGAAGGTAATATGAAAGCATATTCATTGTAAATAACAAACCTTAACTGAAAAATATCAATAGTGAAAAGAAACTCCTTTGCTATAAGAAAAAAGGGGAAAAATAAAGCAAAAACCAACGAAATTGCAAGTAGCAAAATTAATAATTTTAAAAACTAAACTAAAAATGATTTATAAGACCGTGCTCACTTATTGTGGGTTCACCGAGACGAATGCTGATTCCTTTTAAAGATTTGTATTACTCCAACTTGAAAGGTTTGACAAACGATCTTCTTTCGGGAGGAAGGACGCGCGGACTCGACTCCATTGAAGATTCGCCATGTATGAGCTATTTCTATGAATATGAATATGATGTATTTATGAATTTATAGCACGTTGCTGCCTTTGGCCAAATACCCTCATATTGATGTGACTATGAAGTCTGGAATATGAAATGCCAGCTGTTTTGATGCCGGTTCAAAAATAGCACTCGTGTCGTGTAACTTCAAAGTAAAATTTAAATGAAACTTTTATTACAGTAGAATCATTATAATTAAGTTTATTTCTAAGATTTAAGATAAGAATTTGTAGGATAAATCTTGTGAAAAATATGTAAATGATAACTACTATTTATTGCGGAAACTGAAAATTTGGAGAAAAAGATGCCAAAAATTTATATTCATTCATCTGGCCATTATCAAAAATATTGAAGTTCTTTCCAAATTAATGCATGTGATCTTCCAAAATAGGAATTTAAATTGAATTTAAAAAAAAAAAACTAATTAGAAGTGATCTAAACGGTTAATTATATTTATGTTTATTTTTATTTGTTCTACTAAATCCAATCAATCAATCAGCACTGCTATTTCGATGTGACAGAAAAATGAAAATTAGCTGCGGCAAATTCGATTTGTTTTCATTTCATTCTACAATGTGCTTAAGCACTTTTTCCAATAGCTTTTTTGAGTAATTACTGGTGAATTTTGTAATTTGAAATAAAATTCATTCTTAAATATGAATACATGAATATATATACTTTAGGAAAATTATATTCCTAAAACGTCTTTGTACAATAACATTTCATGTTATTGAGAAGAAATAACATTTCATGCTAAGATTGACATGTCACTTTAACACAAAATTATACGGAACTATGCAATTTAAATTATTTGTAGCAAACAGTAGATCTCTATTTTGTTGATGATTTTGTTAAATATAGCGAAAAAATAAGATATTTTTCTTATATTGTTCTCTTTGCCATTAGAAGATTAATTTTTTTCCTTTTTTTTTTTTCTGCGATACATTTGCATGGAGCTGATGTAAATATGAATATCATTTAGAAGTATTCTTGATGTAAATTGCATTAATGAGCATGCTATTAGGAAAATAAGTATATATTCCTTATTTTTCGGAAATTGAGAGCAAATGAATGAACATGAACTTTTAACAATGGCATTTTAAACTGAATAACTTGCATGAATTTTATTTGAAATAATTTGTACAGAAAATTGTACTCTTAAAACGATAGTTCCTTTGCTTTTATTTGTATGGTTTCCAAGTAAATAGTGATATAATTAACTTGAATTATTGATTTTATTTACATGTAGATCATTGTTGTTAAAAATTTCTCTTTAAATTGTTTTGAGATGAATATGATCTATTAAATGATCCTAATGTTGAATATATTCTAATAAATGATATTCTTCAAAACAACTGTTTCACATTTTGTTCTGTTTCTCTCTAAACATAAAAATAAAATTGAATGCTCTTATTCAGGGGTCATATCAGCCTTGACTGCAGAGCTGAAAAAAATTGGTTTTAAGATTCAATTCTATTTAAAATATAAGTGCACTTGGTGATGATGATATCTGTTAACAATATTCTTATATTTGTGGGCTTGGAAAATTGAAGAGTTGAGTGTTGGTTTAGGTTTGAATCTTTGCATCTTACCTCTTCATGGAATTTTGATATTTCTCTTGCATTTAGTTCTCTGTAATCTTAACATAGGAAATATATCTGAAAACAACAAAGAAAGAAAAAAAACGTCTTTGCTTATATATGATTTAACAACGGTTAATAATATAATATTACCTTCCCTCCTCCTTCAGAATTCCCTTTGAAAGTATTGGAACACATATATTCTATTTAAGTTAAAATCTACATTCTGATTGCAAGTTTATCAATTTTTCTAGCTTTTGTCTTGATTTCAAATGACCTTTCCTAGTTTTAAAGATTAGAATAAAATTCAATTATCTTTATACTTTTTCACCACTTTTATACACATACTTTTTTTTTTTTTTTTTTTAAATTGAAGTTTGAAATATCTGAATGATAAATCAGTTACAGATAATTTTTAGATTCTTTTATTTGATTTGTTTCATATTTATAAAGATGGAAATTTGTAATTGATATTTCACTCAATTCTCGAGTTATTCAGGTATTGAAATTTTGTTACTTTTGTAATCCTAATGTCAATATATTATTTTATTATTTTCGAATCTTAACTATCAGGTAACTGATTAATTTAATACAATTTTGATTCAATTCTCATTGGTACTAACTGACTAGAAAAATATTTTACAAAAAATTAGTATTGAAATTTCATAATATTTATACTGATTTATGAATTGCAGATTAAAAAAAATATTAGTAGTACACTACTAAAATTATATTTTTAAAGACTATTTTTTATTAAATTTATTTAATTTGTGGTTACTATAATATATGCTAGTTAAATTACTCAATTTGTTTTATTGAAACTTTTTGAAGTATTTAAATTTAGCATGTTCAAATTGTTTAGTTCCGTTCACACACATGTACAAACATGCATCATTAGAATAATGTGTGGATCCCAGAAGTTTGCAACAATAGTTGTTTGTAATAATTGCTTTTATTTTCATTCAAAACATTCTATAGGATGGCAAAAATATTGAAAATTATATTAGTTATTTAATTTTACTTTAGAAAGAGAAATATTAGTTTGATAAAAGCAGTAGCAGCTCATTATACAGTATACACATTAAATAACAAAAGCTTGTATTTGTAGTGATAACTGTTTATACTTTAACTGTATAGTTTACTACCTAATCAAATCAATAATTTGTCTATTTTTGGAACTTAAATATTTTTTTAAAAACAATTTCTACTAGAATTTTGGGATACATTTAAGATACATATACAGACTTTTTAAAATGTTTATGCCCTAAAGAAATGTATAATTTATTCAATTATAACAAATAAATTCATCATCCTGAATTGTTAGAATTACTTTCCTCTTTTATTTCATACATTTATTTAATATGAATTGTTTTGTATTTGTAAATTTGCAATTTAGGAAGATTTTTTTACTCATTTTTTGTTATGTTATTTTTTAAATTTTATATAGTTCGATATTCCAGATGACAGTATGGCATTTTAATATTTTAAGAATTCATGACTTAATTCTATTTTAATTAACTTAATATAAATGAATTCAAGATTTATTAATATTTATAAAAATCAATTATAAAATATATTAAAAATTAAAATGCTTGAAATAATAAAAACATGCTTTATTAGCATTTTGATAAATGGGAAATATTATAAAGCAAAATATAGAAGGCAAGACAAAATTATAACTTAATTTATCTGGGAAAAAAATTGCTATACAGAAATTAAGTTACAGTAAGTATCATATGAAACAAATTCCTAAAAGTGTGTTAAATTCTAATTTGTATAAATTATTTGTATTAGTTTTTCATGCTTTTATAGTTTTGTTTAGCAATTCATATTTTTGATAATTTTTTTTTTGAACAGCTGAGATATAGGTCCTTATTGGAAATATTGGCAAGATGACCAAATGAAAAAATTTGCCAATACAAAATATTGCCTCTGAGGACTTTTATTGAAGTTGCACATTTTTTTTTTCAGTATACTAATAAAAGTACTTTTTTGTACTTCTTATATATATTTTTTTCTTTAAAATGTATTGCTTTTAAAAGAGTTAAGCGATACATTTGTTCAGCTTGTTCTTTAAGCAATACATTTTTTCAACCCTCATATTTTTTAATTATTATCTAGAATCATATGTTGCATCTCAACTTCAGTCTTTTTTGGTGGCACCAGTTGATGCAGAAGTTGTTGAAGGCCAGAGTATAATTTTGCCATGTCAGGTTTCAAACCCAGTTGGAACAGTTCAATGGGCTAAAAATGGCATTCTATTAGGTAAGTTATGAGTGTTTTTATTTACTTTTCTTTTCTTGATGTATATAAGTTCGGAAATTTTGTAGAATTGCATTCTTTCAATGATAATATTTTAAAAATTAATCTTAGAATTTAATTATCTATCAGTTTTAATCAAATTGATCTCATACAACAACTACTAATTATTGATAATGTTTTAATAAAAAAATTAAATTTTATAATATTTATAAAAATGAGTTATAAATAAAAAACTATAAATTTGAAAATAACTGAAATAAAATTTCTTAAAACATATCTTTGTTTGTGTATTAAAAAGAAAATACTTATTTTCATCAAGGATTTAGTTTAAATAAAAAATATTTAAAAGTATGGAGTTCTGTTATAATACAATACGGATGTTAAATTACAAAAAAATATTCTAAGAGAGATTTTTTTTTAAATTAAAAATTAAAATAAATTTTTGAATATGATTAAAATTATAATATTCTTAGAATATTTCTATTAGCACTTCATGCCATGAACCTAAATTTTGTTTTGAGTATCATTATTATCCTGATTATATTGTATGATAAATCAATAGATTATAGCATGAATGCAGTTTGCATAAATATGTATGATGTGATTGCTTTTCCAGCATTTAAATATTCAAATGAGTTGGGACATTTGTAATAGCTAGCAGCAATGTATGATATGTTAGCAAAATTTATTTATTACATTAAAATCATTTTTAATATTTCCTTTCATATCCACAATGATGCCAGTTCATCATTGCAAAATGGTGTCTAAGGTAGAAATATAGTGAAGGAAATGTTGAAAGACTGCATATGTAAATATTCCAATTGATTATTTAAACTGCCAAATTGATGACAAATTCAAAAGGCAAACATTTCAAAATAGATGACAGCCTTGATTTTAATGCAAAGAATTAATAATGCTTATATAGAAATTTATAATTAATTGTAAGGTGACCATTTTTTTTTAACTTGAAACCAGGACAACATGTATTTTGACCAGCCACGCCCAAATTTTATAAATTTTTATCAAAAATTCACCCAATGGCCAACCTGTATACCTAAGTAAATAAGAAACTTATAAAAACTAAGTAAGAAAATGTACTTCTACATTTTTCACAATATACTTCACTAGGATCAATATTATTACTTTCTTTAATAAATGTATATTTTAATTTTAAATCATCATTAAATATGCACTTTCGTCGTTTTGCCGCCATGATAATAATAAGGTAGGTACATCACAGTAGTTAGTACATCAGACCACCACTGGCTTGTATGACGTCGTGGCGGTCCTGCTCATGCGACACCTGACGATATCACATGGAATTATCAGGGTTGCCAGTTCTAATTTTATTATTTTTATTTTATTACTTTTTTTGTTTTAATGTTTTCTAATCTAAAACCAATACTTTTTGTGTACTGGTTTTGTTTAATGACTAACCAGGACTTATGCCCTGAAAACCAGTACTGTACTGGTAAAATCAGTACGAATGGTCACCTTAATTAATTGTTGGTTTACAAACATTTTTAAGGTCTCTACACTATTAGAAACTGAATGGGGTTAATAGATGTATCATCGTATAATGCTAATTCATCAAAATCAATTGATTTTTTTTTTTTGCTAGCTATTATAAAATTATTCCTTCAAAATTACACTGATATATTGAAGGTTCCCCCCCCCCCCCTTTGTGTGATTTTTATTTTGCTCCTTAAAATAGTGTTTTATAATCATTTGATTTTTTTTTTGAAATGTTGTATAAGCTTTGAAATAATTTTCTTTATATAGACATTTATAATTAATTGTTGGTTTACTAAACTTTTTAAGGTTTTGATCCACATATTCCTGGTTTCCCACGCTATTCATTAATTGGAAATTTAAGTACTGGGATATATGATTTGAAAATAATAAATGCAACACTGGAAGATGATGAAGATTTTGAGTGTCAGGTATATTTCTTATATTAATGTTATAATTTTCTTGTTACATTTATTATTTATTCATATTGAGATGTCTAGAAGTTAATTTTTTGATTTTTCTAATGCTTACCTTAAACTTTTATTACATAAGAACATGTTAATTTATTTTTTTATAGCTAATTATTCTTGAAAATTTTGTGACATAAAATATATTTTGCTGATGAATTAATCAACTGAATGTTTTAGGATGGCTTTCAGGAAATCTGTCTTCCAGTATAATTGTCATAGTAATGCAGAGATTCTAAAAATGTAACAATAAATTAGAAAGATAAATGATTAAAAAAAAGTGTTTTACTACATTATATTCATTTCCTTTAAACAGACTTGTTGGATATGGAGATAAAAGTTGTATTATTTTTTATTCATTACTCAAGTTGGAGCTATATTTAATTATTTTTTTCTCATTCAGAGTTCCTTAAAAATCAAATTGTCAAATTAAATAAATTTGGAAATAAATAGTGGAATAGTGGAAGCAGAAAGATGCTCTCTATTTTTTCAGTGATCTTATTTCAAAACTGTTTGTTTGATTTTTACTTAGAATAATATAAAATCAGAATGAAAAATGTCCATTTTTGCTTTAAAATGTGTGTTTACATTTAAAAGTTAAAGTATCCGAAAGTCAAAAGTCAAAATCTTCAAATATAGAATAATGTATGCATTAGTCATAAAATTTCTTCACATTTTTCAATTTTTGTTTCTTGTTATGATCTTTTACCTTTATTATGTACATTTTAAAACTTCTTTGACATTTTTATGCCTCCTCCTCCCAAAAATGTTTTCTGTCTGATTATTGTTGATGGTTGTGTTTTATTTACCAGGTTTGGGAGAAGTTTAATTTATTTTTTAACTGTTTAAAGTTATATATATGAACAAAATTCTTAGACAAATTGGAGTACTGAATTTTACACAAATATTTTTCAATAATTTAGAATCAGTCTTATTTTTAGAGTCAAATGTAATCTTCAATTAGAACAAAATGGCTTCATTTATTAGCTCATAGCTATTATTAGTCATCACATTAAAGTTTTCACATTAGTTTAAAAAATTATAAGTATTGACGGCATTACAATTAAGATCTTTCAATAATGCAATTTTTACGTTAAACTATTAGTCATTCTTTATAATAACTTACCATCTATGCCTTAAAATATTTACAAGTAATCATATTTTGATGTTTCTGTATTCTTTAGGTGGGACCAGGGGAAGGGCAGGAAGGTTTTGTAGGGAAAGCACATCTTACTGTGTTATGTGAGTATAATTTTTTTTATAAATTTTTACAAAAAGGATTTTGTATTTATTTTTTAAATATATCGAATATTTGTAGACTTCATATGAAAAATTTGATTCATACTTAATATCTCTCTTAATATATGTATCTCTTTGTCTTTTTTAAATTGATCTATATTTTTAGTATAATTATTATGAAATTTTGCCACTAACAGTTCAGAAAGCACAGAACTTGTCTATATTTCATTTTGAAAAACTATCCTAATCCAGTTGAGAAAAGTGTTATTAATGTATAGCAATTTTTTTCAAACAAGACTATGAAAAAATTTATCAAATTGGGAAGTAACTTTTTGATAATCCTTAGAATTTGGTACAAATGTAATTTGCCTGACTTTGATAATGTTCTGAATCCCATTTCATTCTTCTCTACATTTTAATGTTGAGTCACCATTTCATTATTAATATTAAAATGATATACCATAATAGCTATCTTAAATAACTGGAAAATTTTAATTTTTATCTTTATCTATTTCTGCTAACATGATCCATAAGTGGTTAGTTGAAAATAGGATTTACTTGCTAGCATACACTTTCTCACCTATTTATTTTTAAAGAATTATATGCAACTTCTTAAATAAAGCATGCTTCTAAGAAAGACACACTTTTAGGCTGAACAAATTTATGCTAAAGGCAAAAAAAAAAAAAAAAAAAAAAAGTAATAATTTTTTTTTATGGTCCAAATTTTCCATTTCATTTTAGGAGATCAATTTTACTGCTTCATATTTTCTTGTATTTTTTTAGTACCACCTACATCAATACAAATTATTAATAGACCCAATGGCTCATCTGTTCGTGTTAAAGTTTCTGAAAGACTATCTCTTGAATGTGAAGTCAAAGGTGGTAAACCAGCTCCTACTGTGATTTGGACAAGAAATTCTTTCAAATTGTCTGAGGGTAATCTATAAGCATATAAATTACTTTAATAGCAAGTCTATAACAAGAAAAAATTTCATATTCTCACTGGAATTTTTTTTTTATTTTTCAGATGACATAAGTGTATCAATTCGAGATGAATCTGAGGGACGACAGACAGTTACATCAACCTTAACTTTAAATCCGTCACCTGATGATCACAATGCATATTATTCCTGTGAAGCACAAAGTGCAATTTTGTCAGAAAAATTATTAGCTGGTGTAAGTTTGGATGTCTTATGTAAGTAAAGAAAATATTATTTTGATATTTGTCTATTTTTGTTACTAACACTTTTAAAAATTTCATTAAGAAGAATTTATTTCTTTTAAGACTTTCATTAATATATATATATATATATATATATATATATATATATATATATATATATATATATATATATATATATATATATATATATATCATCACTTACAATTACACTTAAGATATTTGCTGACTTTTGAATTAAAAAACAACAATAACTTCTATCATTTCATTTTATTTTTAAATTTTTAACATAAGAAAATACTTAATGCAATAACTATAAAATTCAACTTAGAATAATTAATAAATTTGATGAAAAGTTCTAAAAATTATCAAGTTACTTATCTTTATGATATAAAATTAATATATCATTATGCAATTTGTATAATTATATTTTAACTTGATTTACTTCATGTTTGTACAAATGGAATTTTGTAGCAAATTTTTTATCCACTTTCTAAACTTATCCATTCTCAGTGATGGTAGCCAATTTTAAAATCTCCATAATTTAATTATAAGTCCATATTTAATTATAAATAATAATTTATAATAATGTAATTATAAATAATTTCATTATTTAATTAAGTTTTGGCTCTAAAGAAATTGTGCCAGTTTGTAACGAATCTGAGAAAAAAGGAAGGATTACAAGAGTCTATATTATTTGTAATAATGAATTACAGATAAAAGATTAAAACAAAAAATTATTAAAATGAAAATATATATATAATATATTTTTAAAAATGAATCCTAAAAAGTGTTTTATAAAATTAGAATTATAAATTTTAATTAAATATAAATTAAAAATAAGTTAGAATTATATTTATTAGAATTAAAAAGCAGAATTTAATAACTTGTAAATAGTTCAAGTATGGAATCTGCAAACATTTTAATTTTAAAATTATAACGTTATTTTACTTTTTTGCTTTGTAAGAAAACTTGCAGAAAGTAGTCTCATAAAAGTATAATTTATGAAATGAATTATTTTTATTTGTAGTAAAGACTGTTGAGAAAAGCTATTTTTAAAAGTAGAAATTTTTTTTATATGAGAATATATGTATAAAAATATATTAGTATCTAAACTTAAAAAGCACTTTTATACTTTGATGCATTTTAGTTCCTCCTGGAAGACCAACTATCGAAGGTTACAGAACCAGGGACAAGACACGAGCTGGTGATACTATTAATCTACGATGCATATCTCGAGGTGGCAATCCATTGGCTCGTCTTGTCTGGACCAAGAATGGTGAATTCATTGATCATTCCTATTCAACATCTGACTGGGAAGCTGAAAATGAAATATCTTTTGTGGCCAGCTCTGATGATGATGGAGCTCTTTATACTTGCACTGCTTCAAGTATCATGACTCAAGAACCCATGACTAAATCTGTTACATTAAAAGTGCTCTGTAAGTTATTAATACATTTTTTTTGAAAAAAAAATGCTTTATTGATTTTAAAGGATGAAACTTAGTTAAATCCTTTACTTAACATTTAGTTAACCTTTATTTAAATATGAAAATCTTCTAATGTTGTCTCCATTTTTAAATATTATTTTTATTTGTTTAATTTTAATTTTCTTCAAAAAGGATTTGTCCTATGACTTTAAAGTTTGCTTGTTAAAAAAAGTGACTAAAAATTGTTAAAAAAAAGTATTTTTTTAACAATTTTTAGTCACTTTAAAATTAAATTATTTAATTTCCTAGTTCCAATTTTTTAAAAAAAATTCCTGTGATTGAAAAGCTTAATTCGATTTTGTATTTTTTCCCCTTAATTAAACATGAAATCTGATAAACTAAAACTAATGATACAAAGCTAATTTTAGTTAGCTAAATTCTTGACAATTCATATCTTCAGAAATATCAATTTTTTTAAATAAACATTCTACTATACCTCATTTTAATTAGATTACAAAAGAGAGCAAAAGCAAATTTTCAAGGATATAGAAGTTACCTTGAAAATGTGCTTTTTATATTTATAAAAATGAATTTATTTTTTTTCAAAATTTTATAACAAAAATATTTTTACTGTTATTAGTCACAAAAAAATCTTTTTCTAATTGCAGTACTTTAAAATGTAAAAAACATTGACTTACTTAAATTAATGATGATGAAATCAAATTATATGCATTTCGAATACATATGAATAAAAATGAGTCTTAAGTAATAATTTTTTTATGAAAGCAAGCTCATAGCATTGACTAAAAAGTTAAGAAAAATTATTTCAGATTTGATGAATAAATATCAGCATATAATTTATATTTTTTGAATGAAAATATTTGGTTGTAAGATGAGATTTAATATTGTGCATAATCAGTTATAATAGAAATTGAATTTACACTTTAACCTTCAGATCTTTAGAATTATCTTTGAAATATGTTGTTCTTTAATTTAAGCAATTTTCTCAATAATCAAAGCAATTTAAAGTTTCAAAGGAAAGGCATTTACATCTTTTTTATTTTATGAAAATAGATGGACATTTTGCTGTATTCAGGATTTAAGACCTTATTTCCAGATATGACCCTTTTTCATAGAAATGCAGATTTTAGCATTCTCGAAATCGAATTTCATCAATCTTGAGATTGATTAAATGAATTTTTTTTAATATGTTATAATTCTAAAATATTTCAAGCACTTCTTCTTTTGCATAAATCTATTAATTTTATTGTTAATTTCATTATAGTTATTTGACTTGTTAGTACTTATGTTTGGCACAATACTTTATTTTATGAACGACTTTTTTTTTTTTTTTTTTTTGTTTGTTTTCCAAACCTATGTCATAACTGTACTTCAAATTTCATATCAAATCTCTGTAATCTTTACTTTTTATTATCTCATGTTTTCATTTAAAGAGATTAGTAAGATAAAGCAAATAAGCCATTATGGATTTATTTTTATAGATATAATTATGGAACATTTTAAACTTCTACAAATTCAATAATAGATGTTACAGATTTTTAATTTCAAGATGAATATTTTTTACTTTCTAGGAATTCAGTAGATAGTGAAAGAGAAGTACATTTTTAAAGATAATTATTTTTAAAGATTATCGAAATTGATGTGAATAATAATGCATTATTATTAAAATAGTCATATTTTCTTTTCTTCCAACAATGTTTTCTAAAATTGCTTATTTCAAATTATAAAAGTAATTCTACAATTCCTATGTATTTTGAAAAACTATTTTATTAGTTATCAAATTTATAAAAAGATTTGCGACTGTTACTAATTTTTGCTGTTTCCTTTGCATTTTTCCTACAATTCTTTACAGGTGGAATCTTGAACAAAACTAAAATAATATTTTCCTCAATGCGCTATAATTTAAAATTTACTGGTACATTTGTTTACATTCATTTTTTTTCCATTGAAAGACATGAAATTTTCTTATATTATTATGAACTGAATTGTGTTTTTGTCTCCCCACCAATGTAAATGGTTTTTTGAGATAGAAAAGATCATCTTCCTACAACAACCTTTACATGCATCTGCTTCCTAAAAATATGCACCAGTGAGATTGGTGTCCTTATCTCAAAATGAAAAATAAATAAATTGTGAAACATAGTTTAATTTGCTGGTATTGGCTCAATTAACAATGATCTTAAGTTGATAGAAACCCAGATAATCAAGGTTCTGCTATATTTAGATCACTTATAAGATATAATTTGTTTTTCTTTTATAGATGCTCCTTCATCTGTAACTATTAAAGCTCAAAAAGAAGCTAAGCCTGGAGATGTGGTCAGTGCTACATGCAAAACAGAACGTAGCAATCCTGCATCTGAAATAACATGGGTAGTAGATGGAATTCCTCTATTAGGGGAGAGTACAGTGGAAGCCCAAGAAAAGGGAGGATGGATCACTGTATCTAAAATAAATGTTAATGTGACCCAACAGGTTTGAATTTGTATGTTTTAAAAGTTTCTTTTTTTTTTAATACGCACTTTGAATTATCATTGGATCTTATATAGGATATTCGGCTTAATCATGAACCAATAGCTAATTTTTATTATAGAAATATGTTTCCAGTTGGGAAAATGATCTAAATGATATTTATATTTTGTTATTTGAGTCAGTGAACATACTGCCGAAAAAAGATTGTGAAGCCAAAAATTTTGTGGATCTCTGTCCTATTAGGCATATTTAATAAAATATTTTTAGCATACTAACAATAAAATTTTTTTAAAGTATAACTTTTCTGCCATCAAAATCATTTGAGCTATAAGTACTTAAAATGTCATTAATTTGTGCTAATTAATGTGTAAAATTGTATAAAATAACATTATTTAAATCTTTTTAATTTTGTAAACTTCAGTTGCAGAAGTGTAGAAATTTTATTTATTTAAAATGTTAATGTGACGATAATATTTTATTAGTAATGACTAGCAGTATTGAAAAATTGTATAAAAATTTCAGCTTTGAAATTTTTTTTCAAGAATACATTTATTAATTCTAAAAGCTTAAAATATATGGATTTGTATAATTTAGAGTATTTTTCTGATTGGTATATATGCCTATAACTAATGAATATGAAATTTGGTTATTAGGCCATGATTAGAAACCTTTATTTTCATTCATATCACAAGAATTTAGAGTGAGTGAGTATTATTCTAGTGCATGATACATTTTCTGGATAAACTGCTCCACAACTAGATGAAAAACTTTAGTGCTATGTCTTAAAAATTTGTTTCAAATGTTTATAATCCGATATTAAAAAGATAACCAACTGAGAGCAATAACAAGAAGGAATCAACATTTCAAATTTCTATGATAAAACTCATTTCTTTTAAATAAAGGACAATGTTAAAATGTGATTTATGTCCAATTAAAAGCGGAAGACATGGAACAAAATTAAAATATTTAAGACTCAATGAGTCCAGTGACTGACATTCAATCAATATATGTCGGATAGTTAAACTATCAGCACAGCGATTCATGATGGCTGCTTAAAAGTAGATATTTATGCATTATTCGAGAATGCGCAATTGTGTCAGAATAGCATCGCATCTGCGATTTAGGGAGGAATACTAAGATTCAATAAAATGTTTGACAGTGTGTAGCTTATTTTCTGTCTCAAGGTTCCATTGGTTCTGCCAGTTTCGGAATAGCCATTTACGAACAGAAGAACATACATCAGCAAATGGAATGGCTTGTTTGTAGGATTTTAACAAGAATTTAGAAAAACTGATTTCTAAAAATTTATAATTTGTTTTGTTAGCCTACAGGATTGCTATTTTGTAAAGGAATATTTCATTTTGAAATTATGTAACATTAATTTGATTAATTTCAATTTTGAAATTATGTGATATTAATTTTGATTTATTTGATTAATTTCAGTTTTGAAATGATGTTAATGATGAATGAGATAATAATTTGTCCTATTTTTTCCAGCAATATATCTCCTTATTTTTGCAGTTCTTTGAAAATTTTTATTTTTGCTGATTTACATAATGAAACTAAATGAATTATAACAAGAGTCAGAATTATTCTAGTTCATTTTGTAGGATCGAAATTCAAAACTTTTTACTTGTTATGCTGTGAATCAAGAGCTTGGAGAAACTATCCCTCAAACCTTTTCAGTTAGTATTTTATGTAAGTATTATGTAAATGCTTTTTTTTTTCATTTTTTAATTATTTTGTATACTTGTCAGGTTAATATTGAAATTTTCATTCATGAAGTGCATTTTTCTTGATTTTGAATATTGAAAAATTATTTCATCTTTTTATGTATTGGCTCCAAAAGTTAAGGTACAATATGTTTTTGCATATAATATGCCAACAAATGAGCATGAGATTTGGAACAATTATGAACCAAATGGTTATTTATTGATTTTTATCTAATTTTAGCATCAAGTACAGTTTATAATTAAATTATTACATCTTTTTTAGAAAAGCTCACTGTTGGAGAAAAATGAAAAATATCTGACTAAAAAAATAAATGAATGAGTTTTAGTAAAGAAGATGATCTTCCTTAGTTAAGAGGCACTGACACTATTGATTTTCCTTTTTTCAATTAAATTGATATTTAAATGGGAATCAAAGATCAGTCATTGAACAATGATTGTTCAAACTCATTTAATGATTAACCTTGATTCTTTATTCTACATAATTGTGTCATATCAATTCTAGATTGCTGATATCTATTACCTTTTCCATATACGCATATGAAATAATTACTTTTCTGAATAATTCTGGATTATCTTATCCTTATGGGTACTTTTCTGTATTCGAATAAGAGCGACAAGCATTTTTCATGCACATAACCCTTGATTGTGATGATATCTTCTCACTGTACTGACTAATATTTTCTCCCTTTTTATAAAATGATCCAAGAAAAACTGAAGTTGGTATTCACATGCCAAAAGTGTTAGAGAAATCTTCTACATACATTAAAATATGTGGACAGTTCTGAAACAGATGTTCACAAAACTGAATTTAGAATTTCTATAAATGCCTTTGGATCATAGTATAAGTCATTTTAACCCTTATAATAGGTTAGCCTGTGTTAGACCTGTTGCTATATCCCCAACAATATACAGATAGGGTATAATAATAATAATAATAATATGTAAATGTTACCAAAAATATCTTTGTAGATGAAATTGAATACTAGTAAGAATTCAAAGAAATCATTTGAAAATCACAAAAGCAAGACATTAATACTTTTTTCTGAAATTATATTGATTTCTTTAAAAAAGTTTGTAGTAGTTATATCTTAATATTGCTTTAATTTTAATAATATTATCCAACCTTCTCCATTTAAATCTTATTTGTTATTTTTATTTACATTCATTTAATAATATGATCCAGAAAACAGATTATATCTTAACTTTTAGTGGCCAGTGTATAATTCATTGAATACAAAGTATTTCAAAGTCATATCTGTGATACTGGGATGAAAATAATTGAATATAATATTATTCCATGCTATTGATTATAGATTGATTCTGAACTCAATGTTTAAAAAATTGTTCAGAGTGTGTTCCATAATTTTCTAACATGTTTGTTTCTGACATGATACTATTATTTCTTTAGACTACATTTTATATAGCTCTCACCATTAGATGTAATGTATTAGCTTTGATACTTATATCTAGCAATTTTGATAAAACATTTTTTTTTTTTTGGAAAAAGGAAAAATTTCATGATTCTTGTACAGTAAAATATTCATCAGAACTGTGCTTTTTTCCAAATCTTTTATTTTTATTAAGAATTCGATAATTCAAACTTATATTATTTGAAAGTCGATTTTTTAAAAGGAACCATTAATATTGAATTTTCTTCTTGATAGATATAAATCCATTATTTGCAATTTTTTTTTAATTTTCCTAATTTTTCATTGAATTAAAACATCTTTTATTGTTCACATTTTACATTTCATTGCTTCTACTCTGCAAAATATATCTTTTCTTTTAAGCTTTTGTTAAGGATGAATACATTCGTTTCAAAGCTTTAGCTTTGCTGATTTTTTCATTTTTATTTCTTATATTATGATAGTGTTTTACAAGTTAAAGTTTTTTTTATTGTTCTTTACTTTATTAAGAGGGCAAAGTTCTTTAATCCAGATAAACTAAAAATTCTAGTATTTACTCTCTTTGTAAATAAATTAAATTTTTTCTATTAATATCTAAAAGCACCATTAATATTGGACAACCTTAGGCTTATTTATCGTTAGTAATGTTACTATAAATTTGTAAACTATAACATATTAAATGTTTTATTTTTTATTTTTGAATGTATATTTTAAAAAATATAATTTTTATTCATTTGAATGGAATGCATGTCACTACTAGATATTCATGAATTATTCTTATATTATTCTTACACTTTTTACCAATGATAATTGCATACATTGTTACATATTTACATTTTTAAATCTGAAACAAATTCTCATTGTATATGATATGCAATATTACAATTTTTGAAACATTATAAAGTATGAGTTCATTATATTTTTATCTTTTATTTTGAATCAAATTGCATTTAGTAATTATTTATTTATTTTGCTTAAAAAATAAACAAAATTGTAAATGATCTAAAAATGTATTTGAATAGATATTAATTTAATTTTTGTTGATTTAATTTGTTATTGTAATGTTGCCATAAATTGTAAACAGTGTTTTTTACTTTTTGAATGGAACATAAGTTACTAACATTTTTAGAAATTACATTATACCCAATGAAATATTGTCATTTATTTTTATCATGTAATTTTTCAGAATGAAAGTATTGTCAAACCTGATATGTTTCTAAATTTGTTTAACTTTAGTACTTATCAATTTTAGATATATACTAGCCGCCTTTGGCGACCAGCCGGTTCGCCAGTATCACCGCTCGCTACAATTTTCAATTAAATATTTTAAGTAACTGGTCTCTTAATAGATTCTCAAACAAAACATTTTTAATCTTCAAATTTTGATAGTCATACCAAACTTATACTGTTGTTTAGATCGTTTCGTTCAATTTACTATATATATTTTGCTAATTTGTTGTCATTTCCGGTAAAACTTCAACTTTAATTTAAAGTGGAAATGATGAAATTGCAATTAATATAAAGATATTTTTTTAATAAAACCAAGCGTTTTATTTTATTTATCATCTTTATTGTTATTTATTTATTATTATTATTATTGAATATGAGTATTGCAAACAGAATTGCTCGGTATTTAAGTCTTATGTGAACTACAAAATATTTTTCATAATTTATGTAATATCTCAAACAATAATTCTACAAAAATTTCTCAGATTCAGCATAAAATTCAGTTTTTAGTTTTGCTTTCAAAAGGATTGAAATGAAATCAATAAAAATATTTTGTTCCGGCCTATAAATATATTTCAAAAATCATGAAGTCTAAATTTAATGTAGTAGGGTATCAGATTCTGAGAAATATTCTGGACACACCAAATTTTAAATAAATGAATGAATGTTTCTATTTTCCAGGATCAACTAAGACTTATTTATGAAGTTTTGAATGTTAAAAATTTAGAAAAACTGAACATTTTCATAATCTTAGGCCAATTAAACTTGAGAAACCTGCACGCTGATTGGCGTATTTTCTTTGAAACGATCGATGGAAAATCTAAAATTATCCTTTTTTTATTGAATAGTGATATTCAAATTTTCATAAATCAGTCAGTTTAAGTGATTGATTTAGTTGATTGGAAATTAACTCTTTTTATTTAAAATATTAGTGTTTCAAGAACATTTTGTTATTCGTGATTCCTACAGCAGAAGCTTTATGTAAAATCAAAAATTCGTTATTTATTAGAGCATTTATTGAATCAAGTTACATAAAATATAATCATTTTCCATTTAGACCATTTTAGCAGATCTGTGTCTTACTAAAGGTTTACAAATTAGCTGTGTGGCCCTGATTTGAATGGATATCCTGTTCAAATTAAACAAAACTTGCCTTAAAATAAAACTGATTTATTGGATTAATAATATAGAGAGTGTAAAAGATCATAAAATAATTTTTCTTGAATTTATTTTTTAGAAAAAATAATATTTCATATTTGTTTTATTTCCTACAGACACGTGCCGAAAATTATATTTTTGCAGATTTCATTTCCAAAAAGATTTATTCTTAATTGGAGCTTTAATCAATGTGATGGCAACACTTTGAAAAAAGCTAATTTTTTCCCATGAATGCGAAACATGCTCGTGCAGCTTAAATTTTATTCCTATTTTGTACGAAAAAAATTGTTGAAAAATATAGTTAAAATATTTATTTAAAAATTCATTAAAAATAGAAATTTAATTTTGAGATTAAAACATTGGTATCATTTAAAAGATAAATTTTTGATCTTTAACTTCATGTAAAAATTATTTTTGTGCGGTAATATTTTCGGAAGTTATAGCAAAACACGCCAAAATTTCGCTTAATTTTTAAATAAATAAAATTCTAATTAAAAATTCGAAAAAATAACCCCGAGGTGCGCATTTCCGGCCTCCAAGGTATACATGTGCCAAATTTGATAGCTGTAGGTTGAATGTTCTGGCCTGTAGAGTGCCAACACACACATACACACACATTGAGCTTTATTATAAGTATAGATTAACTATCACTGACTTTTTACTTTTTGATACGATTGCAAAAAATTTGTAAATGCCCTGATGAGTATTAAACATTTCTCCTTACATATTGAGCATAATTTGATATAATTTTCTTGTCTTATAATTGAAATTTTCAATATGTTAAATTTATTATTTTCTATAAAGAATTTAAACAATGCATTTCCAAACAAAATAGAAATTTGTTGGAAAGTGAGTTTCATAGAATTTTAGGACTTTAGCACTAATGTTTTCTTCAATGAAATAAGTAAATTTCATAAAATTGTGTGTTTTGTACAAAATATTATGACATTTTTTACGAAGAAATTCCTAAATATATTTTTATTTTTCCTTTATATTAGTTTTGGTTTCCATTTAATTTGTCTGTTAAACATATATATTAATTGCAATTTCATTAGTATGTTTTTATTTCTTACTATTTTGGGTTGTAAAAATATGCATTCATTATGCTTTAGATGCACCTGATCCTCCCAATATATTTGGATATACAGAAGGAAATGCAATTCAAGCTGGCAAGTTACAACGTCTTACATGCATTTCTCAGGGAGGAAATCCATTACCTGATCTTAAATGGTATAAAGAAAATGAAGAGGTAAATAAAATATTCTTAAAATTGATGCAATGTTTATGGATATAAATAAGTGAAAAATCAGATTTCAATTCATTGCTTAGTAAAGGTAAAAAAGAAAAAAAAAACTTAATTATAAAACATAATATATAATTCATTTCATTAATATATTAGTGTAGCCTAACATGCATAATAAAAAAAATTAATATGTAGACACATAATTAATTCTGTGAGTGATAAGACTTCTATCTTAAGTAATCTATTTTTAAGTGAAAAAAAATTAGCTTATCATTTCTAAGCTTTTTTACTAGTGTAAATGTATGTCTAGATGTTACTTTTAACTTAGATGGACAGTCAATTTGGTTGATCGATTATCTTGTCATGTAATCGTTTCTTGCATGAGTTATGAACATGACAGAATAATGACAGTTTAAGAAAAATTTTACCACTTTGTACTTTTAAAGGAAATTGTGGTAATTATTAAAAATATCTCAAATAAAAAGTGTTGACTGGCTATTCTTGATATTTACTGCTATGTTAACATGTCATGCAAGTACCATATCATATAAATGAAGACATATTAATTTGTTTAGTAGACTATTCAATAACCAAGTTGTCAGTCTGAAGTTAATTGTAATCTGATTAGTTTGTTAACTTTTTTTTAATTTCATGCACATTTTAGGAATTGTTTTCAAGTTTCGTTAGTTTTTAATTTTTCATGATGCATTGCATTAATCAGAGTTCATTCTATCATCACAAATTTAAGAACTCGTTAAGGTTTCTATTTTTTAAAATATTGACAGTAATCGATTTTTTGTTGAACACAATTCTGATTATTTATCTATTTGATAGCTGTTTGCCAGATCCATCTATTTTTAATGTTATCTTGTTGATTCTTCTCTAACTGTAGCAATATAATTACAGATTACTTGATTAATAAATTTTTGTTTAAAGAAAATATGCAACTTTTGAGAATTGAATTTCTTCTACATTTTTCCTTCTGTGATGAAAATACTTACATTAAATAGCATAGAAATTTAAAACATGGTTGCAGAATTTCTTAATAGTAGTAATTATCAAAATTATTTTTTCAAAATATCAAACTAAGCTAATAAACTATAACTAAACTAATATACCTCAAAATTATTTTTTAGAAAATATTTTTATTCTTAAAATTGGAACTTTATTGGTAGAATTGACTCCTCATTAGTGTATAATTTTGAGAAAATTTTAATCATATTTGATTTACAGAGATAATTACTTAGAAAAAATGAAAGTCTTTAGCCTTCATTTTAATAATAACGATTTTTATTATCTGATAAATGATGATTTAACTATAGAAGCCAATGAAATGTTACTATTTTCTAGTCATATAATTTTGATTTATTATGATTGTCAATTATATACCATAAACCATTATTTAAATTATAAAAATTAAACACCACAATTTTTTGAAATCTCAAATTATTCTTTATATAGTTTTTACTTTTAAAAAATTTAAAAAACACACAAACACCTTGTTTATTTTCTAGGTCAGCAGCTCAGACCAAACAGTGAGTGGAAATATTGTATCCAGAGAAATAGCCATTATTGTTAGTGCAAATGATAATGGTGCAAAATATCATTGCAAATCAACCAGCAAAGCTTTAGCAGAGCCTTTGGTTGTTACAATCACTCTCACTGTGTACTGTAAGATTTTAGATTTTGAATGTTTTTTAAAAAAATTTGTTGACTTGCCATGCTTTTGCTTGAGATTTCTCAAAGAAAAATTGTTACCAACAAATTGAGATGTGCTTTTTTATTGTAAATTTACTATAATTATCTTTTGCACTTTTTATTAAATCAGGATTCATCCTTCAAACAATATGTATATTTCTCCTTTTTTTAAAAAATGGTTTTTCTCATAATTAAATTAGAAATGTTTCAATGATGTTGTTTATCAAACATATTATGATTTTCATCACCCCTGCACTTTTACAGTATCTTATGTTTGATTATATTGTACATACTCTTATTTCTATAAAAGTTATTGATCTAACAGTAAATATTAATTACATTTATCCATTGAGTAAAAAACATCTCACTGTGTGTCAGGAATATTTTTA
Source organism: Argiope bruennichi (assembly GCF_947563725.1). NCBI lineage: Eukaryota > Metazoa > Arthropoda > Arachnida > Araneae > Araneidae > Argiope > Argiope bruennichi. The sequence goes on along the minus strand of NC_079157.1, from coordinate 79,505,214 downwards.
TTTTATATTATATATTTATTTATGTGCTTGCTGTGTGATTATTGGTTAGTAAAAGCTAACTGTGAAAAGATATGTTGCATGTAACTCTCTTAGATTTGATATAAAGTTCCTATCAAACACTTACAAGAATCTGAAAAATAATAATGAATATGTTTCTTGCTCTTGTTTTTCCTCCCTCTCTTTTTCTTATAATCTTATATTTAAATACTATAGATGTTATTCTGTTGGTTCAAGATGTCTTGGCAAGTCTATAACACCCTTACTATGCAATGTTTAGATTTATACTTAAAGATTTAATTTATTTTTGTATAATTTTATTTCTTTATAAATAACATCGGTATACTATATAATATATTGAAATTTGGTCTGTTAAATTTGTTTATTTTAAATTGTGTCCATTCATCTGTATTTAATTTTTAAATATATTTTCCAATTGATTACTGATTTTGGTCATATTTAAGTGTGAATAATGCTTTTTTTTACTTGCTGATTTGTATACTATTGTATATTATTGGAGAACAACAGAATGCATATTAAGTTGCAAAGAATTTGGAAACCTTTTGTAATAATTAATTTTGAAAGCAAACTACCCATTTAAACAGAAATCATCAAATTTATAAAATTCAAGATAATTTTATCATGCTATTGTCAGAATACACATATCTATTTCAAACTTATTATATGAATAGGAAATTTTATGAAATTATTTATTATATTTTGTTTAAATTTAAATGATTTCTTTTTTAAAATTTTACTCATTTCCCTGTCTCCTTCACTTCCCCCCCCCTTTGTTTATGAATGAAGTTTTAATTTTCTTATGGTTTCAGAAAACTTAACATTTACAGAATTAAAAATTATGTGCTGATTAGATGTGACCTTAAATGTTTTGAATTTGATTTCATAGAAATTATTAAAGACGTTTTAACACTAATATTAATTATAAGGTGCATTAGTATTTTTTTTCAAAGGCTACCAATTCATTATGTATGTTCTTTTATTTGGATATTTTGCATTTAATTATTCTATATTAATATTATTCCATTTACAATTCATATAAATAATGCTCTAAACATTGTAAGTTCTAAATGTTGTTCATTAAACTTTTGTTTGGGTAATTGACTATAAAAATAATATGAATAGTAAAAAAAAAAAAAAAAAAAAAAAAAACTCCTTTAAATTTTTTTAAAAATTTTCAACATAATTTTCAATGTAGTCTTTAATTAATATATTGTGGAATACTGATACTGTGATTTTTTGCACTCATCATCATTGATCTTATATCCAGAGAAGTGTAAATGGCACATTGATTTAATTTAATTTTTTTTTATCTAGTTCCTCCAGTTAGCTTGCAACTTAAACTGAAGCCTAAAAAACCTAAAACTGGATCTGAGGTAATTTACTGCAAGCATTTAAAATATTTTTTTCTAAAGTGTTTGATGATAAATCTAATTCAAATTCAATTATTTTCCTAATCAAGTGCTTTTATAATGTTACGAAGAAATGTAATTTACTATTTTAGGTCCGTCTTATTTGTGAATCCTCCAGCAGTAATCCAGCTGCTAATATAACATGGTGGAAAGGGAAAAAGAATGATATGCAATTAACTCCTATAACTGTTTCTGTATCCCCTTCTGCAGAAAATGGAGGTTTCATTACAAAGGCCACTTTTACTATGGAAGCAACTCCAGATGATGATGGTTCCATGTGTACTTGCCAGGCAACTAATGAAGAGATTCAACAGAGTGTGCATGATACCATCATTTTAAATGTATTTTGTAAGTAAAAACTGTATGTAGATTTTAGATAACAACTGAAAAATTCTTCGATCAGATTTCTAATTAAATCCTTTTTATTTCCTCATATATTACATGTATTATCTGCTCCTTTAAATTCCTTCAGGTATCACTTCCTTTTTCAAATTATTCTCATCCCATCATTCAATTTGGCATCATCTTCTGGGATTTATTAATTTTTTTTAGTTCTTTGATTAAATTACATGTTTGTAATGGAACCATGGATCATATTGCAGTCTACTAATTACTACTAATAGAATTAGTAGACTAATTATTACATTCTACTAATATTATACTTTAGAACCTTAGTGAATGGTTGTTTAGTTACTTTGCATGATTTTATTTTGTGGCTTTGAGACTGACCTAGGAAATGTGCAAAAATAGACAACAATCTATTTTCTTGTGACAATCTGGTACACTTCAAAGATAAGAAAAAAATGAGTTGGTGAATATGAGCTGAAAAAACAAATCATGGTATTTATAATAATTTTAATAAAGTAATGAAAATGGCAATGTTATGTGAGAACATTATTATTTTTTAAGTCATTATTTGTCTTAATTAATTTAAGTCATTAACTAGTTTAAACCGGTTTGAAACAATCACGCCTCTTTTCTCTCTCTCTCTCTCTCTCTCTCTCTCTATATATATATATATATATATATATAATTTTTTAAACTTTCATTTTTAATTTTTCTAGCTGGCAAACAAAGTTTTGGAGCTCGACCGATTTTGAGATGAAATAACAGCTAATAATAATGATGACGATGAAATAACAGTCATAATTCTGCATCAGCCTTTTAAAACGCATCTGTTGTCAAAGAAGCATACTTAATAATAAAACAATACTGGTGAAAGCAGGTCAACCTTTTAAAAACGCATCTGCTTGCAAAGAAGCATACATAATAATAATGCAATTCTGGTAAAAGCAGGTAAAAAAATATATGCGATTAAAGGATGATGAGGAAAATTGCCATTTATGCTTTATTCATTGCCTGCGCGATTTTGAGCTTCAAAACCTCCTAACTAAAACAACATCATGTTTTCACATGATAAAAACTATGATTGGTAAAACTGAAGATAAATAATTGCAAAAATAGTGATATTCAAAAAATTTCTAAAATATAAAAAAAATTATAAATTCTTGAAAAAAAAAAAAAACACCGAAATATTAAAATCATTTGTTCCAAATAAATTGCAATATGATTAGCAAAATCATGATTTGGATGTTCTTATTAACTGAGGGAGATATAGCATACCAGGATGAGGGATGATCTGAATGCTTTCTTTTTTTTCGGGAACAAATGCGCAACTGTTTTTTATTTATTTGATTTACAAGGATAGTGTACTCAAATGCATTATAATTAAAATGAACTTTTTGCCAAATTTCAGAATATTTCTCTCATGATTTATTTCAAATTTGTTTGCAGATCCATTTTTCCTTTCGTTGGCTAACCGACTCACAAGTCGACAATTCTCAGTTAACATAAGATAAAGGGGGGGGGGCTTTTTACAAGAAATGTCAATGCCATTCCCTGCACCGACAAAAGTATAACATTGACCCCACTCTTGACCTTAGGCCGAGGGAATGACATTGTTTCGTAGATATTTCTGTGTATTTTCGTTTTCTGTCTTCTACATTTCCATTAAAGTGCTTTATTCTCACGAGATATTTTTTTCCGGAGGTTTTGAAGATGACAGCTTCTATACACATTTTTCAAGTATCGAGACAAACAAAAGCTGTTTTTTTTTAAATTAAAAATATAGTTTTTCTCAGCTATCATAAATATATATTCGGTGCCATTGTTTAATGATTTTAAAAGAATTCATTCTATAGTTTTCTATATGTATTAATTTTTAAAAAAATTGAACGTATTTGATAACAAAAAATAATTAAAAAAGTGAAATGATAATTTAATTTTGTTGCTTGCCATTTTCTTATTAATTTAATATTTTTAAATAAAAAAAGACATTTATGAATTCTTATTTGAAAATTTCCATAATAAAGAAGGAATATATAACTATTTGAATTCTCCCAGTTAAAATTTTCTAAAAGCATACTTAACAAAAAAAAATTAAGACATTATTTTTATTTTCAATATAAAAAAGCAATTAAAAATACGCTTCATGCAATAGATTTATTTCATCAAAATATGTATTACAAAAAAAAAAAAGTTGCAAAAATTTTATTATTTTGGTACAAAAATCACGCAAATGGTATTTATTATTCAATAGAAGAGGAATTACTGTTAATTAAAAGGTGGATTTTACCATAGGTGGAATGCTACCATTTATTAAAGCCAAAGAATTGACAATTAAAGTCTCTGATTTAACCTTTTCTCTACTGTGCTTTTTTTTAAAATTCGTTAGTTTTTTTTCTTTTTTTTTCTTTTTTCCCTTATACTAGATTATGGAATTTTTTACTTCCTCCTTTTTCCCCCCTTAAATACTATTTAGATGGGGGGGGGGAATTGACATGTATTTCAATCTAGAGAATTACATATTCATTCTGGAAATTTTGAAATATTTGTCTTGTAGTACCTCTTTTTCCCCTTGAGCAGAGAGGGCCCCCATTATGGCGTTTTGCAGAAGACAACCAGTTGAACGACAGACCTGCACCCTGAGATCGACTTTTTCCTCAAGCGCAACACTTGCGCTAACGCAAAATGCTTTTGGCTGGAAACCGTGGAATCCCTCTACCATACTGTTCTTTAACCTAATTTTCTATGTGTGTTTGTAGTAATAAGTGTTTGTGAAGATTAAAAATAGTGTATTTAAAACCGGGCAGTTCCTTAGAAAACCACAAAACGTCACTATAGTCTTTTGGTGCGTGGTTTAACACGCATTGCCGAATTTACTTTAAATTAAAGTATTAAAACATTTTTACGTAATGAAAACTGCCAGCCATGTAAATAACAAAAATAAATTTTAATACAAATTAAATTAACAAATATAGATCATGATACATTGGCCGTAATTCCATCGACCAGCACGAGACAGACGTTCTAAGCCAGCTGGCGAAGGCAGGAAGTGAGTCACTCGTATTCGTTGGAGAGCAAAGTTCATCTCCAAAGGTATGATTGATGCTTATCGCCCGTTGGCGAAACAAACAGTCATTTATCGCCTGTTTGGCCGCTGCACACTCCCTCCGCAGTCTCATTGGAAATGGACATAACGACGTGGGGATCGAACTTGTCGCCCTGTGCGAGTTGTTTGCCTTGCTGGAACGACGATGGATGCCTTAGTTGGAAGTGTTTTAGTACACTTAGTAGTGGAACTTGCTTCTTGCTTGGCTGGTGGTATACTGGAACACTCAGGAGGAATAATAAAAGCAGGTTTCAGACGGTCTATAGAAATAGTATGGGATGTCCCCTTGATCTCGAGATCGAATGTTTTCTGTCGTCTGACAAGAACTTTGTAGGGTCCATCATATGGTGCTTGTAGGGGTTTGCGTACACCGTCATGTCTCACAAATACATGTGAACACTCGTTGAGGTGAGGATGCACAAAGATTGTTCTTTGGCCATGACAGGATGTTGGAACTGGTCTCATCGTTGCAAAATGGCGTTTTAAGTCATCCACGAGCTGCTTGGGTGATGCGTCTCCAGGGGTTGGATCGAAAAATTCTCCTGGTAGTCGCAGAGACTTGCCGTATACCAGCTCAGCAGTTGTCGCTTGTAGATCCTCTTTGAAGACGGACCGGAATCCGAGTAACAAGGTATGCAGTGCTGCAGACCACTGATCTGTGTTGTAGGCTTTCAAAGCTGCCTTTAATGGGCGGTGGAACTCTTCGATCAGACCATTGGCCTGAGAATGATAAGGAGAAGATCTGATCCTTTTAATTCCTAGTAGCTGAGAGAGAGCACGGAACAAATCACTCTCAAACTGTCTGCCCTGGTCAGTAGTAATTCTTACAGGACAACCAAATCTGGCTATCCAGTGCTTAAAAAAATTTTGTGCTACTGTCTGTGCTGTCATGTCTGGAATTGGTACGGCTTCTGGCCATCTCGTGAACCTATCTATCATTGTTAAACAATAATAGTTTCATTGAGAAGGAGGTAGAGGACAACAAGGTCCAGGTGCACATGTTCGAACCTCTGTGATTGGTCTACAAATTTTCCTACTGGGGTCTTAGTATGGCGAATTACTTTCGATTTTTGACACGGGATGCAATGTTTAGTCCAATTGTTACAATCTTTTCGAATGGAAGGCCAAATAAAACGCGATCGAATTAATTTTGAAGTGCTGCGAATGCTAGGATGAGATAAATTATGTAATGATGCAAAAATTTGTTGACGAAATGATTCAGGAATATAAGGTCGAGCTGTACCTGTTGATACATCACAATGAATGGGAGTTTCGCAATTTGGAAAAGCAATTCTTTTAAATTGTAATGTTGCAGAATTATCGATTAAATTTTTTAATTCAGAATCAATTTGTTGTGCTTGTGCAATTTCGTTATAATCTATGGGATTTGGCATGTTTATTGCGTTTATCCTAGAAAGTGCATCTGCTAATATATTCTCAGAGCCTTTTATGTGGTGAATATCGGTGGTAAACTGAGATATAAAATCTAATTGTCTAGCCTGTCTCGGAGAGCATTTGTCAAAGCGTTGTTGGAAAGCGTAAGTTAACGGCTTATGATCTGTAAACAAAGAGAAATTTCTAGCTTCAAGCATATGCCTAAAGTGTTTGATGGCAGCATAAGCTGCTAATAACTCTCTGTCGTAAGCGCTATAGTTTCTTTCTGCTTTGGAGAGTTTCCGAGAAAAGAATGCGAGTGGTTGCAATTCTTCATCTACTAATTGAGACAATGACCCTCCGATGGCAAAGTCTGAAGCGTCGACTTGTAAAATTAATGTGGCATCTGGTTTTGGATGTGCCAATAAAACAGCATTTGCAATTAATTGTTTACAATTTTGGAATTCTTCTTCCGCTTTATCTGACCAGTCCAATTTCGTTTTATCATACTTTTTCGCGCCTTTTAAATATGACGTTAAATGTACCTGGTGTTTTGCTATGTTTGGTAAAAATCTACGGAAGAAATTTAAAAAAACCTAAAAATCTTTGAAGATCTTTTACTGTTTTTGGTTGTGGATATTTGAGAATCGGTTCAACTTTATGGGGTAAAGGTTTAGTTCCCGAACTAGTAATTAAATGACCTAAGAAAGGAATTTCTGAGACGCCAAATATGCATTTTGAAACATTTATGGTTAGTCCATATGTATTTAATCTCTCCAGTACGATTCGTAAATGAGCTTTATGTTCTTCTTGACTGGAGCTAAATATTAAAATATCATCCAAATATACATAGCAAAATTTAATATCTCCCAGGATTTCATTCATGAATCGCTTAAAAGTTTGTGCTGCCCCACATAGTCCAAAATTTAAGAATGGGAATTCAAACAGTCCAAATGGTGTACAAACTGCTGTTTTTTGTATATGATCCGGATGGACTGGTATGTGAAAATAAGCACGGACTATATCAAGTTTCGAAAAAATATTTTTTCCGTGGAGTGCATTGGAAAAATCCTTGATATGGGGTATGGGGTAATGGTCCGGTACTGTACAGGCATTCAATCTCCTATAGTCACCAACAGGACGGATGCTGCCTGAGCTTTTGGAAACGACATGAAGGGGAGATGGCCAAGGTGATTTTGATGGTCGGCATATGCCTTGGTCCATCATGAACTGAAATTCTTTTTTGACGGCGTCATACATTTCTGGATTTAGCCTTCTAGGTTTGTTCAATAAAATGTACCATATTATGTTTAACAGGTTTTAACCCAAATGTTAATTTTGTTAATTCTGGGAATTCTTCCAAAATTTTATGATATATTGATTCACCAGAAATAAGTTTTAGAGATGCATAATTTGTTGATTTTGAAATTATTCCGGGTTGGGTAAATTTAGTTACATTATCAATAAGTTTGTGCCCTTTGAGATCTATTAATAGGTCAAAGGTTTGTAAAAAAATCGGCCCCTATTATGGGAACAGGCACATTATCTATTAAAAATTTCCATGGAAAATTTCGCCTGAGACCTAAGTCCACATTTAATAATTTAGATCCATAAGTATAAATTTTGGAGTTGTTAGCTGCAAGATTTTTGTTAGATTTTTAGATTTTTGCTGTTAGATTTTTTTGCTGTTAGATTTTTATGCTGTTAGATTTTTTTGGGTTTTGTTGAGCGGTATGCACGAAACATCTGAGCCAGAATCTATTAAAAATTTTAAATGGGATCTCTTATCAAAAACATGCAAACGATACGATTGCGCGGCTGCCGCCGATGTAGGTTGATCGACAGCCGCTATTGCGAGTTTTCCTGATCCGCTTTAGTTGAGTACGAACAAGGCGATACGCACTTCAGTGCCTTTTCTCCGAAACGCGAATGATAATAACAGAATTTTCTCCCACGATCACCGGAACGCCCACGCGAAAAACTGCGCTGTCTGTTTTTCCGATGGAAAGGGCCTCTGCTTCTGTCGCGGGAAAGCCGTTGTACCTGCTCAGTTAAAGCAGCGATTTCGCTTCGGAGTGCAATAAACTCATCCAGAGTGGACGCTTTCCGCATGGCAGTACTTTCCGCGCATCGACTAACGGCAAAGGCGCTGTTATCTGCCGAGGAAATACGGACCTCGGCAATTTTATCGGCCATGTTGGCCAAATTATCCAGGGATTCAGAACTTATTGATAAAATTGCCTGCATTTCTGACGGCAGTCTTTGCAGCCATAAAGTTTTGAGAAAATCGTCTTTTATGCCTGTGCCACCACCGAGTTCGCGCATCTTTCGGAGTAACTGCGATGGTTTATCGGCGCCTAAATGTAGTTCAGAAAGCAGTCGACGGATTTGTTCATTTTCCGAAGCGGAAAATTCGGCTATAAGTCGAGTCTTTAACGCATCATATTTGTTGGTGTCGGGGTGTGTGAGTAAAATATCAGCTACCGCAGATAAAGTTTCCGGATCAATAGTTGCAATCAAATGATTGTATTTTGTAAGATCATTGGTTATTTTAGCTAGAGCGAAATTGCTTTCCACTTGGATGAACCATAATTTTATATTGTTCCTCCACAGCGGTGGTATTTTCACCGAAAGATAGGACACCTGCGACTCTGTCGGAGCGTCAGCATTGACAGTTTCGTTTTCAGAATTAGACATTTTTGGTTACTCGATGTGGGAAACTGATAATTTTTACAATAATTATGAGTATCAGAAAAATTTATGATTATTTAAATACACGTGTTTTTTAAAAAAATTGGGAGTTAAGAATCATAATAATAAACATGGTAGCCAAAACGAAAGTAATAAGAAATTAATACTTTGAATACAAAAAATAACACGAAAATTAATGCTGAATATAAATAATAAGATTTCTTCGCCAAAATAATGGGGAAATGAAATATTGACCAATCATAGAGAAATGAAAAGAAAATTCGAACACATACCTGATCCTTGATGCATTACTTCTCGGCACAATAATCCATAATGGGTGGTATTACGAAAAGTAACTGAGAAGCTCAATCACCAAAATCTGATTTGAGCGTATTTTAGAAATTTTGAGGCTGGACTTCGCAAATTTTAGAAGAGTGAAAACGAAAGTACCGGGTCACCAGTTTGGTGCGTGGTTTAACACGAATGGCCAAATTTACTTTAAATTAAAGTATTAAAACATTTTTACTTAATGAAAACTGCCAGCCATGTAAATAACAAAAATAAATTTTAATTACAAATTAAATTAACAAATATAGATCATGATACATTGGCCGTAATTCCATCGACCAGCACGAGACAGACGTTCTAAGCCAGCTGGCGAAGGCAGGAAGTGAGTCACTCGTATTCGTTGGAGAGCAAAGTTCATCTCCAAAGGTATGATTGATGCTTATCGCCCGTTGGCGAAACAAACAGTTATTTATCGCCTGTTTGGCCGCTGAAGTCTCTTTAAATGAGTTATAATCAAATGCATATTGTGTATAACAAGTTTGTGTTATTTAGGACGCGTTAATATTTACAATAGGGAAATCACAGATTGTTTCAGGAAATTGAAGAACTGTCATGATTTAACGTTAACACTTCTTTCCTAGGAAAAAAAAAGGGGGGGGGGCTTGGGATTTTTTTAAAATCTTTTTTTTTCATGTTGTTGAAAATATGCCTTTTATTTTTACCGGTGTTAAATATTTTGAAAGCATGCCGAATGTTTGAGAAAAACCGCATCTTTAAAAGTAGGAAGGCTAAGTATTTTTGTACATATATATATTTTTATACATATATAAAATCATTTTTTTCATTTTAATTCAGTGCTATATAACGCTAGAAAAAAATATATATAGTTCTGACTCTTGTGTGTTTGTCCTCCTAAGTAAAATGTGCGCACTCGGCGAATAATATCTTTTTGATAATGTTCAGAAAACTCTTCAGTTCAATTAACACTTTCTCTTTTTAATGAAATTCCGTGAATCTTTTAAAACAATTATTTTAGTTATGAGTTTAATAACCGGAGCAGAACAGATTGTTAATATGACAATAATGTACTTACATTAGCATGAAATATTGTGTTTTGAAATTATTTCTTTTAAAACTTTATAAATAAAGCATTATCAGCTTATCTTAAATTTTCAGTCTAATTTGAATTTTTAAAATTATGTTTGCCATTTGTTAAATTTATAACTATAATTTACAAATTTTTCGGTGTTAAAACTATTACCAAAACAACACGTTAATGCATTTTATTAATTTTCCTTTGGTAATTATAACGATAGGTTATTTTAAACATTCTATTTTATTTTTAATCTTCTTGAATTGATAGTTGTGTGATGTTCATCTCTCCTTAAATCCTTATCAGATTTCCTATTGGAAGTTAGGAAAAATTCCAAGATATTGAAACTGAAGCCAATCAGATTACTGATAATAGGAAATATAAAGAAAGTAGAAAAGGGAAGAGAAAGTACCATTTTGATGAAAAGAAAGGATAAGAAGCTTGCTTCGACAAAAATAATAATTTTTTACATTATGAACATTAATATTACATAATTAATGTTCATAATGTAATATGTGATAATCTTATTTCAGAAATTTCCCAAAGGAGCACTATATATAAAAGTATTTTAAATTATTTTCAAATCTTTTTTGACGGCAATTTAGAAGAAAAAGCTTTTGGCGTTTGCATAACGAACTTATGACAAAATATGGTGATGATATTGAAATACATTATTTCAAAGATTAAATATGTAAAAAACGAACAAATTTCAAACCCAACTGATATGTATAAATTGATTGTGGATGGCTTACAATCAACATTTCCTAATGTGATAACAATTTAAAGAATTTTAGTCATCATGCCAATTTACAATGCAAGCGGAGAGCGATCATTTTTGGTTTTTGAAACGCGCCAAGAACTATTTGCGAAATACCGTGAGTTAACCGCATTTAAATGAGCTATGAAAAACTTATCATCAAATTCTCCAAATTAAAAGCAAGAAAAGTGGCATTTTGAATTTTTTATGGCTTTCAATACTTGTTTCTGTTTTTGTAGAAATTTTATTTTCATTATTTTTGGAGTCTGTTTCTTTTATTACCATTTATCATTTTAATACTACTTAGTATATATTTTTGTGCTTCCTAGAAAAATATAATTTCTTGTTATTATTTAGCATTATAATTTTTATCATCACCGTCCAAAAATATAAACTTAATTTTACTTTCTATATTATAAAATATGTGAAAAATTGAATTTAGGATATCAGTACATTTTGAGATATATTATTCTTTCGCTGCTATATTATTTTGGAGCACAATGTTTTTTTTTGTTTTTTTTTTTATAATTTATATTATAACATTTTAAGAACAGGACTTTTTAGAAGAAAAGGTGAAAATGTTTTTAATGATCTGTTTTGTAGAATTTCAACTAGATAACATTTTTAAGAACTATTTTAAAATTTCTCTAAATATTATTTTAAAAAATCTGAAAAGGGATAATTATATATATATATTATTATCTTCATTGTGAATTGAAAATACCTCTTAATCCTTCGGTCAAAGGATGTTGACACTGTTTATACCAAAGTTTTGAAGGAATGTAAATAAGAATATTTTCTCCTATAGTTACTGAATAAAACTGTCATTTTATGTCTTTATAATAACAATTTTTTTTTATATAAAAAGTTGCAACTTTTTTTTTATTTATTTGAAATAGGCATATATTGTAGGAATTGATAAAAAGTAAGCACAAAGTAAAAATTAAAAGCTAAAATAAGTTTAATTCATATTACTTTTTTGTTATAAATAGAATTTACTTAGAAGGGGTAGAAGTAGGGTTAGAGATAGTCATGGATAAATTTTGCATAAAATATTTAAATGAAATTAAGCATTACCAATATTGAACTAGTTGCCGTTTAAGTTTTAATAAAGTAAAATAACAGTTAACTCTTGGACTATCAACAGAACGCATGTCCCACGAAATAGAATATAAACACCAACGGGATTTTATCAATTTCAAAATTCATCAAATATTGTTCAATTAGTTCAGAGCCTTCAGTAAAAGCAATAGAGAAAAGAATTAAAACTTTATATATCATGTAATAAATTCCAGTTTGCAAACTATGCTATACATTTTATTATACATGATACTAATTTATAGGCTTTCTGTATAAACAGTGCTAAAAAAATGTTTATGAGATATTTTTTTTTCTTCTTTTGCTTAAAATACCAGTGGGATTGATGATACCAGCTAACAATACCAACACGATATATATGCCCTACACTTTTGAATGCCTCCCCACCCTTGCCCATAGATTATAATTATGATCAAGTAAGAGTAATTATGGGTATTAGAATAAGCTGCCTATCTAACATATTTTTGTTGATAGAAATGACCTCAAATTATTATTAAAAAATAGTAGTCTAAGAGTTAATAAAATAAAAATCTGTCTTATTATATTATATTTTCTTTTCTTTTAATAAATGAATTTCTTGCTTCCAGATAAACCAATTTTTACTATTTCTGACTTGGTAACATATGAAGTAAAGGAAAACGATTCAAAAGTGGTTGACATGAATGCTAAAGCCAATCCCGATAAAATAACATATCAATGGAAGAAAGGTGATGAAGTCATTGAAGAAGGCCCTGTGCTTAATATCACTTCTGCAGAAAGATCTCATTCTGGTGCATATTTGTGTGTAGCTTCAAATGATATTGGAGAATCTACTATTACTATAATTCTTAAAGTATTATGTAAGTTTTTTTTTTTTTTTTTTTTTTTTACTTGTTATAAAATTTTTTGTAAAGCATATATGTTTTGAATTCTTACATTTATATGCTACATGTTAAAAGGCTTTTGATTGACTTTGCAAAAATGATCAATCTTTCTGTCATTATTTAGGTAATTTGAAACCAATTTTTCCATGTAATTTATTTATTCAAATATCATTAAATATGTCTAAATGTTTTGGGAATCATTTATTTCCATTTTTTTTAAATAAAAGAACCTAATTGCTTAAGAAATGCAATATTCTTGATAATTTTAAAAGAAAATTTCATCTGTCTTCAGATAACATAAAAGTTAAAATTTATAAAATTTTCCCATTTTGCTTCTGATAAAATTTTTGAATTTCATAAAATTCAACTTTAACTAGGCAAATTTCTCTCTCTTGTTTATCTGGGAGTCTTTTGTTTATTTACTGGTTTGTTGACAGACAACCTATTATCCACTTATCTATCTGCTATCAGATTGTATTGACAGAAATCATAAGGCTAAATAATTATGACACTGCAACATTTCTTTGTACAACAGATCCTGCAGTTATTTTGAAGCTTATAGATGAAAAAGAAGAGAAAATCATCATTGCAGAGCCTGAGTCTAATGTAAAATTGGAGTGTTCTGCAGATGGCTATCCTTTGACAACAGATACCATAAAATGGAAAAATATTCCAAACAGAGCTGAGGTAATCGCAAGTAGTAATGGAAAATCTATTCTGAGTGTGAAGAATGTGACTCAAGATATTTCTGGTTCTTTTACCTGCACAGCTGACAATGGCATAGGATCAGCTGATACTTGGAAGATAATTTTACTTGTTAAACGTAGGTAATTTTCTAGTACATTTTAAGACATTAGAATGTATCACATTTTAAAATAATTTGATTTTTTACTTTATAGTGTTTATAGCTTTGCATACTATTTGCAAACTGTTACATGTGATGAAAAAAATTATTCAAAACTCTCTTCAAGTTAAGCCATAGAATTTGAAGTTATCAAATCTGACATGCAGTTACTTCTTGATTAGTAGATCTGAAAGGGCTTTTTCAAGATTTTAATTAAAATTAATCAAAAGTTGTAATAATAATTGCAAACAATTTTTCTATACATGAGAACTAAATTCATTTTTATTCTACATAAAAAAAAGGTTTTTTTAATCAATTTTTTTAATGATAAAAATACTTTTTGATCTTTTTATTCTGGTATCATTTTTTTTCTTTAACTTTGATAACTTTTTACAAACATTTGCTTCAATAATTTTCATTGTTCTAATTAGTGAATTTATTCTCGTATGTGCTGCATAAATTCAATATATTGTTTTTATGCACATGATTGATGCTATATTATTAGGAATAACTTTAAAAAATAATGATAGATGACTCTAACTTAAAACGTTACCATATCATAAATTTTTGCAGAAAAGGCTCTTTATTTTTTTTCTATTTTATTGAAATATGACAAGTAGTTTTTCCAATTTTTTTCTTTCTTATTCCTTTTTAAATTGAAAATAATAATGAATAAAAGTATTTTCATGTAAGCGTGACAAAATATTATTGTTTTTAATAATTATTTAATTTTTATATAATGATCTCTTTTTTAGTATTTAATAAAATAAAATGAGATATAAAAAATTGGCAATTTTATAAGACTGGGAGGCTTAAAGTATCTTATTTAGTAGAGCTTGAAATTTCATTTACTTTTTAATTAGTTGTAGAATTTAAAAATATCTATACTAGAAAATGTAATCATCAGCTTGTTACTGAAGTTACTTTAATTATATTTTAACTTTTTTAAAATGTTTTTTTTTTTGTTACTATGTAGATGCAATATTTCTTATGTTTGAAACAATTCTACTACTGAAGCATCTTATATTTAATTTGAGCCTTATTAACCTGGTTGAAAAGTCTATGTAAAAAGAATGATACAATTTTTCATTATCCCAATTAGACACTGTCAATGACATTGTGAAGGATCATATTCACAATATTGTGAGCACAGTGTTATCTGACAAAATTAATAGTTTATTAATTAATTCTTTTATTATTAAAAATCAAATTCTTTTTCTTATTTCTATGCAGTTTTATCAGCTTATCCTAGTATCTGTAAAATTATTCAATAATTTTTTTTAGATGAACCAGTTATCAAGAGTGCTGAAAATAGTACTGTATTCAGTGATCGTGGCGTAACTGCCAAATTATATTGTACAGCTGAAGGAATTCCTGATGTAACATTTTCTTGGACTTATGAAGGAGTGGTTATATCTGATGAGAATTCACGATTTAAGAATGATATTGTTAAACTAGACCATACTACCTGGCAAGGTATCTTAACAATAAAGGATGTTGAAGCAAAGGACTTTGGAGAGTATATATGTGTTGCCAGGAATGAAATTGGATTTGAAACATTTAAAGTTTCTTTTCTTCCAGATAGTAAGCAAGCTATCATTTTAATTTAAATAATTATTTAATTTCTTATACATTTAATATAACCTATCAAATTATTTAAAATTCCTTAAACTATTCACCATTTCTAACAAGTTTTAATATTTCAGGTACTCCTGATCCACCCATCATTGTACGGATTCTGAATACTTCCAAAAATGGCCTTTTAGTGACTTGGGTTCCTGGTTTTGATGGAGGTCATAACCAAACTCATTGTATCCGTTTTAAATCTGTTATAGATCCTGCTTATTCATATATCGATGTTCATCCTCCTGCCACTAATTCTGTATGGGTTTCTGGACTCAAATCAGGACTCGAATATGAAGTGGCAATGAAGTCTGTTAACGTAAAGGGTTCAAGTCCTTACACAACAGCAATAGTTAAAGCAATGACTTTAGGTAGGTTTTTTTTAAATACATTTTTTAAAAATTTAAATCAATTGTAGCTTGTTGAAGGAAACTACAGAGTTGTGATATTTTCTGAATTTATTTCAAAAAATAGTTTTTTTTCTTTTGTTGAAACGTTTTTAAATTTTTTTTCTCACCAGAGTTTGATAATCTGATGGAAGTACAGTTATTGGTAATTGCATTCATAATAGATTTTGGTAATGGGAAAACCTTATGTCATTCTATTAAACTAGCGAATATAAAAATAAGAGTAAATTTCCTTTTTCATGGCTTCTTGTCTCTGTTTCTTATTTTATATAAGTTTACTTAAGGGTCAATGCAAAATGATTTATATGCTGGAGAAGCAACATTTTTGTCCCCATGAATGAGCAGTACAAAAAAATAGTTCTTTTACATCATACGAAGAATTGCCATCAAATTTTTATTTCAACTTTTTTTAAAATTTTTATTTATTTTGTATATAAGGCAAAAAAAAAAAGGCATTAAAAATTCTAAACAATGAGATCTTGAGATTTTGATCAAGACATCCCTGAGTTAGAGAAATGGATATTTGGAATTATTTCTGGTTGAGGAAAATCCATTAAACTCAAAAGATGAAATTTATTACACCATGTATTCTTTAAATTTGTAAATTTTTGTCAAATTTTGTATATTTGTTCTTTTATGTACATGTGAACATGATAAAAAAAAATAAGAGAGCTAGATGGATAAAATGATTTGATGCATGTTTTTTTTTTTTAATGTAAGATTATTTGGAAAAATATTGGATATGAAGTTATATCTCAACAATTCATCTGAAATCAACAGTAATCAATATTATTGGAGAACCAGCTGGTCATGTGAGGTGACTAGTAATTAATAAATTAGAATTCTAAGAAAACTGTTGCAATAACGTCTTTGTCTTAAAATATTTTGAAAATCCCTCCCCCCCCCCAAAAAAAAATCAAAATATTTTGAAATTCATAATGAAATATTAGATTTATAAGAAAATACATCCTTTATCTAATCTGTACAAATAAACAAGAACAATTCAGTTCACACTGGCAGAATGTCAATCTTAAAATTTAAAAATTAATGAAAAGGGGAAGAATTTTGTTAAAATGGTAATGAAATTTGCATAGGAATGTTATATACATACTGAATTATAAAATACTAATGGCAATATGTAAGAATAAATAATATGGCAAATCAAGATTTAGAAAGTCTTTTTTGATAAAGTACAAAAGATAACATTGATTTTAATTTAAAAAAATGGTTTTATATGAATTTGTTTTATACAAATAGGCAATAATTAAAAAATATTTATGTATTTTGATGCAAGACTTGGCAGCAGCTATGTTGATTCAAAATATCATTAAAGCTGGTGCTTATAAATACTATAATGACCAAGTGAACGTAAAGGAACCTGATTAATTATAGCCATCAGAAACATAACTTGTAAAAAAACCAAGTCTCGCAACTCAGTTCTTCTATCGTAAAAAGTTATGAGATCCATGTAATACCAAGTCGGTCAATTTATTCAGTCCCTACTTAAGGGTCCTTCTGTCTTAAGTTATTACGTAATTAGCTAACCTAACAACACCTTATAGTGACCATATGAATATTGAAAATCTTTTATGGTTTAAATAAATAGATTGACTTGGCCATCGCATGAGAACACAATGTATATTTACATAAATTAGATTACATTAACATATTATAGTAAATTAGATTGTTTAGTGCGATTGCCAAGTCAATCTATTTATTTAAACCATAAAAGATTTTCAATATTCATATGGTCACTATAAGGTGTTGTTAGGTTAGCTAATTACGTAATAACTTAAGACAGAAGGACCCTTAAGTAGGGACTGAATAAATTGACCGACTTGGTATTACATGGATCTCACAACTTTTTACGATAGAAGAACTGAGTTGCGAGACTTGGTTTTTTTAAAAGTTATGTTTTTGATGGCATCTCTTTCTTTTTGTAGATAGTGCTTTTCTTATTTTTGTATGTAGTCTTCGTCTTTTTCTTTTCCGGTACTACTTCTTGAGCTTCAGCTACAATTTTTCTCAAAGCCCACTCCCTGTCTCTATGGTTTTTTCTCGTAAGCTTTAATGTTACAATTTTTGACAAGTCTGGACGGTAAATGCTTCTTAGTCTGTTGTATTCACAAATTGACGATTCAATTAATACTTCCAAAGTCGACATTAATTAGATGTAAGCCATCCAGACTTGTAACTCTCGAAAGTGCCACATAAGCTTGACTGGATGTGAATACTGCAGAACCGATATCCATCAGTGCATTATTTAGACTTTGGCCCTGACATTTGTGTATAGTTATAGCATAGGCTATACATATGGGAAACTGTTCGCAATGAACATAAGCTCTATTAATAATTTCAAATTTAGTTTTGACCGGACTAAGCTCATAAACATGCTCTTTATTAAATGTAATGTATATTTTCTTAATTTTTGTATTTTCCGGATCAACCTTTGCACTTTGCACTATACCGACAGAACCATTAACTAAACCAAGATTCACATCAATATTTCGCTTTAACATGACTTTTGCTCCTATTTTTTTAATTATGTTCTCTTTCAGGCCTGCAGTCATAGAAGCATCGTCTTCATATTTTTTTATGCATTCACGAGCTCTTTTTGTTAGGTATCTGGGGCAATCTATGCTATCTACAGCTTTAAGTTTTATTTCGGGATGTGGAAGAGATTTAAGCATTACAGTATTTAATTGTTGAAACATGTTTTTTGTAAGTAATAAGCAAACGGTATCATCAGGAAGTTTCGAGAAGTGTTCAGTTATTTCAATTAATATGTTTTCATTTGAATTGGATTTGAGAATTATTAATCTATCGAGAGTAAGTCGCGGTCTTTTTGCGTAGTCACACCTAATTTTTCAACACACCTTTAGCATTTCAACAAAGTCAGAATCATTGAGCTGTCGCATGTTAATTGTAAGTTCATTGTATATAAACAGTTCAATCCACAGATTCGGTATACTGAGAGAACCTAACAACTTGTTAATTTCAGCAGTTGATAGTTTTTCAAAATGTGACTTTTCTCTTACCGGCAGAAGCTGTTAAGAGATCTCCGAACACTACAAGATGTTTTTTTCCAAACCACCCATTCTGATCGTCGCTTGCGTCGAATATTTCAGATAAGCGTAAATGAATATATGTTAAAGTAACATTGGATATCATCGACATTTCGTCTATGATAAACAACACTACTTCTTTTAAATCTGATCTCAGAACTTGGAGCGTTTCATCAGAAAGTGGCTTGTACTTTGGTGTTTGCTTGTGTTCTACAGGCAGCTGCAATAGTCTATGTATAGTCAATCCATTCACATTCAATGCAACTAGCACTAACTACCACTTTTTTGTTTAAATATGTCTTAACCCAAACTTTCAGAGTTTTTATTAAAAAGTTCTTTCCAGTGCCACCAGTTCCACTCACAAAACAGCGTAAAACGTCAGCGTTATTATCAGTTGTGTCCATTTTATTTGTGATCATATCGAAGACTCTTTTTTGATCGGCATTAAGTTTTGCGATCATACTTTGAATATCAGTTTCTTCTACCAGATTGATTCTCTGAAAGTTACCCATTGCGTTTGTAGCTTCCACAACTTCAAATTGAATTAATTTCAAATTAGATATCGTTAAAAACCTGTGATTTTGCTTCCCAGCGCGAATAGTGTCATCATAAGAAAGACAGTTTAACAGTAATCTGTATTGGATGCTGTCGGATGCCGAGCCAGTGATCCCAGAGCTTGGTGACAAACTTGGCGACCAATGTGGCGACAAAATGGATAATAATCGAAACTTCTAGAAATTTATCGATCCGTCCATTATTACACGCATATTTTAGTTTTTCCTTGATTTATACACTAAGCACTAATTGTATTCTGAATTTGAAGCTTCAGAATACAATTTGGCTAGAAGAGCCTTAGAGTTTTGATGATCGGTCAGTCAGTCAGTCAGTCAGTGACAAAATTCGCAAACTTTAACTAGTTATAATTCTTAAACTACTAGTTCAAATTTAATGAAATTTGAAATATACCGTGTTTATATAATGCCTGCTTGATTACTGAAAATACAAGCTTCTAATTTTATCCACAACGAAGTTATAGGGAGTCGAAAATGACCTGAACTACTTCGAGAAAAGGATGGTACGGCCGTGCCGCTTGTTTTTGCTCGACTTGGCGGGGGCATTGCCGTCCCCCCAGATTTCATGAAATATTAGTATTGTCCTTATCTTTTGCAATAAATAGAATTTGTATTTCCCCCCCAAATATAGCGACCTACTCTGGAATCCACTTCCGCATAAACATAAAAAAATTGAGGATTTTATAACATGGTCAAATGGAGAATTTTTTGCAAATCTGAATGGGAAAAAAATGTATAAAAGAAGGCTAATATCATTACACATTATTTCTTAAAATGAATTATTGTAACAAAGTAAATACTACAGTAATATATAAAATTCATTATTTTGTCTTTCAGATTCCAAAGATTTTAAGGATGTTTCAAGACAAGACCGTGACTTAAATATAAGCTTTATGGAGGTATTAGCTGGTAGTATAGGAACAGTGTTTTTTCTATTGCTGATTTTTAATATTGTGCTTCTAGCATTGTATTATCATAAGAAAGACCATAAAATGAAAAGAAAATATTCAGGTATTAACGATAATATTGTTTTACAAATTGAAATCAGTGCACTTATTTTCATTTCTATCTTATATACATGAATAGCATATGTAATGAAAGAATTCAGCCAAACCATTTATTTTTAGATGCATACATGTCAAGCTCATCTGATATAGACAGTTATTCAAAACCTGAATCTGAAGAAACAACGTTTACAGAATATTCATCTGATACTTTAAAAGGCAATACTATATCATATGATACTATATCTGTTCATGATTCAGATACGGTAAGTGTTCTAACCCTTCTATTTATTTTATTAAATTTTCTTTGACCATTCAAATCTCCAGATTCTTTAAACTAAAAATGATTTTGGTTCTCTTTGAAACAAAATATATATATAAAAAAATTTAATTGTGAAAGAGTTGTATCTTCACATTTTAGATTTATCTGAATCCAGTAAACTCGTTTTTGAATTATATCTGTCCGTTTGTCTGTTGCTCTATATATCTATAAAACGAAATTAGTTGGGAGGATGAAATTTAGTATGTAACCCTAACTCCAAATTTTTAGATTACTATCAAATGTTGGATCAAAATGTATCGAAGGAAGCCTGTCTGTTCGATGGATGTGAAGACGATAGATCAAAAAACGCAAGCAGTTAGATAGATTTGGTGCATAACTTTATTATTAGAAATATGAATGTGCATTAAATTTTCTACTAAATCCGTCAACTGGATATTAATCTGCCTGCTTAATTGTATGTTTGGAAACATGATTACTCAAAAAAAAAAAAAAAACTGAAATCTGCTATCTTAAATTTAAAGTTATCATTTAAGAACAAGCTGACAACTGTCTCTTGTTTTATGCTTTCGAAATAAAACAGGGCCAATTAAGTGTCCTAAGTAATAAAATGAAAAATCTGTTTGATCTTTCTCCTAAAATGGACTGAAATTAGATTTAAGTATACAGTATCATCACTAAATTAGGATTTTTCTATGGCAATAATTCGCCAATTTTGGAAAAACCGATTTCTATTTGCAACTCTAAAATACGAGTTTTAAGTGGAAAAATCCTAAGGGATGTCGTTCGAGTTTGTAATGGTTGGCGCGATTTGGCCACAAATGTTGAAAAATCAATATTATATACTTCAGTTTTACCTGAACTTTCTCAAATTGAATGAAATCCTCAAATAACTCATTAAGACATAGCATTGAAAATTGTGACTTCAAATTTATTACTGTCTAAAACAGCAAATTTGAATTTTTTTATACAAAACCTGCATTATTGCCAAAATAAAAAACAAAGTTTAAAAAAATGTGCACAATTGTATTAGGAATCAAATTCACATACACATGTCAATATAGGAAAGCGTGTTATTCTTTCACCTTTGATTAAAAGATTTTAATCAGTCCCTCATGAAATTTTGGCAATTATTGATTTATCATTGAAGCATTATCATTAATATTCTAAAAGCCATATATTAAACTTAGAAAAAAAATGGGGGGAAATTCAATTTTCGTCAATTAAAAGCTTGCAACTTATGATTCTAAAACATAATTAATTACTTTCTCTATTTGTTCAATAATCCTCAATTGGCTCGATCATCGAAGCTGGTACACTCATTTTTTTTTTCAACTTTCTTATTACCATTTCATTAATTTAGAACTTTTGATACTAATATAGAATCTTCCACTAATAATTTAACAATTTTTTTATATCGTTAAATAATTCCCAAAAGGTTCTTTTCGCGAATTTTAATTAAAAGGAAGAAATTATCATGAAAGTAAATATTACAAGTGAAATCACAGTCGTGTTCTAACAATAACAATGTAACAAGCGTTGTTAACAATAATTTTATATTAAATTTAAATTGAATTACGTTTAAACACAAGATATGCTCTTCTTTTAAAAATAAAATCCACCATGATGATGAGAATATTCAGTTGAAATCTACTTTAATCATGGCTTCAGTTTGCTACAAATATGGTAACCCAAACAAACAAATGGAGTGATTTTACTACCAACCTTATTGCTAATTTGTTTACTAAACAAATTGTTTGTTTTACATTGTTGAACTGCACATCTGCTATTTTGGCGACTTGGCGTTATTTGTATCTTAGACAATGTAAAAGGGCACATTAAAATAATTTTTAACCAAATATTTTTAAATATAATATTAAAATGCATTCCTAACATGTTTGTCTTTTACAGAAATCCGATTCATACTCTTCTTCTGATGAAATAGAAACTTCAACATCATCAGGCGCGCCCTCTACAGTAAGATACAATCAACCACAACATGTTTATAGTGATTTTATTTAAATTATGTCACGTTTTAAACCGCATACCAGGCTGCTCATCAATTTCGATATTAAAATTTTATTTTTCCCATTTCATTTATTTAAAAAAAGATATGTCTTTTCTATTACAATCAATACTGTTATCGTTTGAATGTCCCGTTTTTAAAACTCATGAATCAAATTAAGATACAATAATTAAAAAATATATATTTTTGTACTTGTAATTTGTGCATTTTTCTACTAGTTTTTTTAGGTCAATAAAGCGCTTCATCTTTTCTATGAGTTGGATTCATTTAATAAAATACAAAAAAAAAAAAAAAAAAAAAAAAACCTTCCGAAGTAATTATAATATGGCACAATCATGCAGTCTGGAACTATCGTTTTATTACTGGCTTAAATTCATTTTTTTTCCATGAATCCATACCCGTTCATTATTGAAAGCGTTTAATTTGCTTGAATTTGCTAAATTGAAGCAAATGCAATTCATTTCACAACACATTTGAAAAGATACAGCATTATAATTTATCCTATAATACTTTACAAAATAGCCTTTGTATTTCTCGATTTCATAATTGTGCCCACTTGTTTAATAGATAAAATGGGCACTAATTAGTTCGGCGATTTCATAACTAAATAATTTATGGAAAGCCAATTGCGCGTTATATCTTTAGTAACTGATTAGTAATATTACATCCTAAATTTATAGATAGAATCTTTGTGGAGTTTCAAGTCCACATCTGAAGGAACTATAGTTCTAGATTTTTCAGCATTCTTTCGATAATTAATTAATTGTGGGAACGTAAATAGAAAGTGAAATGGTAAAATGTTTGTGATATCATAAAACTGGTTCCGCTGCGTCAATGCTACCAAGTTTCATCTAGAAGAATAGAGAAATATCTCTGAAAAAAAAATTAAAAGATGCATCTGGTACTGCTTTATGGCTTGATTGAACATACTCAGATATATGACAAAAACTGATTTACCGATGGTGGCATAATAACGAAGCATTCGTATATTAATAACATTAAACATGTGTGAAAAAGGTAAATTTATATGCAATTAAATGACATATAAAAGTATATTTCGCGATCTTGTAATTATCTGTATGCTCATTTTGGACTGTATGCATAACAAATTCATAACATTTTACTTTCTCCTATACAAAATATAGAAACATTCGAACGCGAGATTTGGACGAATCTTCACTTTTAGACCTCCCTCAGTTTCAAAAAACACATTTTTGGGAATTTTTCCGTCTATCTGTGACAAAGATAGCTCAAAAACGCTTTGAAGTAGACGGTTGAAATTTGGTATATGCCAAATTTGCAACAAATTGCACCAAATTTGCAAGCCTTTATTATATTTTGAATAAATCTGTTCAGAGGAAGTATGTTTGTACGGCTGTTCGAATATAAGTAAACACGATAATTACAAAATGAAGAGAGCTAGATAGATCAAATTTGGTATACAGATTTAACATCTACATTATAGACACCTATCAAATTGTGAGCCAAATTCAACTGTGGGTTGATTATCTATCAGTCTATTGAAACAGAAAACAGGCATGTCAGTCAGAAACATGTAAACGCGATAATTCAAAAAACGCATTGAATTAAATATATCAAATTTGGTATGGGATTTTATGGTTGCAAGAATGGTTTTGCGTTACATTTTTGTTATAGTCGGTTGGAAAAAATATGTCTAAAACCCAAATTCGATTTTTGGATACTTTTAACCGCATTCCGGGGATTAATCGCCTAAATAACTCGCCAAAGATGACATGAAATGCAGTAAAAATGCTAAATTCACTCCAAAAGTCAATATTCCGTAACTATTGTATGCCAATGACTTGTGTAAAGTGTTCTTTGCCAAATCAAATTTATAAGAGAGTATGCGAGAAAATTTTGGGTAGACCACTTCAGCTGGTTATACTAAAATATTTGTGACAAACATGTATTAATATTTTAACCTTCTAGCTGGCACACCTGCACCAACATGAAAGGTCACATGTATTTCTTAAAATACATTATAATAATATATGAAATTTTAAACGGTTAATTATAAAAATTAAGTTGTAATTAGGTTTTTTTTTTATCTGATTACACTTTATTCACTTTTTTAAAACCTTGTTCTGCTTTTCTTTTCAAAACTTTTAGTTTTAGCTCTCTTTGTAGAAAGGTAACGTGCTATTCTTCATTAGAGCGTTTGTTAGCTTTCGTAGATATTTCCTTCGAAGCAGTTTTCTTTATTATTTGCCGATTGAGTAATGTACCTATTGATTGCTGCTACATTATATTTTCATTAATATATAAGATACAGCAAAAATTAAATCAATGGTCGCACAAATCTCTGAAATACAAAAAAGTAGATTCGTAGAATTATATTTACATTTCAAATTCCAAACGAGACTTGACTAAAAGCTCTTTGAAAAGGGCTAAAGAATAACCAAAGCTATCTTTCATAGTGCCCAGCAGTAAAATGATACAAAACAAAGGCTTTTCTAGTGTATCCCTTGTGGTGAAAGCTTATAAGCCAGTTAACAACTACGTTACACGAGCAATTGCTCTTTTATTGTGGTCATGTTACTGGGCTGCGAACCACAAGGTCCCAGGTTCTGTCCTCTCTCATACCAATTCGCCACACCCTCAAGCATGCACGTTCAATGGAAGGTTAAAAACTAATCGAAATTGTTATTTTTCTTCTCTTATGTAAGCAAGATATAAGAATTTACACAAACACAAGATGTCATAATACTGCGAAAAATGAACTAGAACAAATATTGTTATGCTTATAGAAAACGTAGATATGATGGAAAGTTCATTTTCAAATGATAACACACAAACGTGATGAATCGAGAGGTAGGTTGCGCAACTTCTGTCGCGTCAGAAGACAGATAAGATGGAAACTTCAGGTGATGACTGATAGGTATTTTCTATTTTCTTCCATCGAACATGCATTGATTAATAATTATACAATGAATACAATTATATTGTATATTTATACAAAGAATCATTCTTTTTGTTCATGTAAATTATGCTCACGCAGATGAATTTTATAAAAGACTCCGATCCCATTTCTTTTAAATATGATATATTTATTTGTCAAATAAAAACACTAAAACAGTCTATTCTATATTAGCATATAACAGCAGTTTACTTCGCACACTCAGGTAAGGTAGATGATGATAATATGACCATTTGGCGGATTCGACTGGGTTTTAAAATTTAATAGAAATGAATTTATTGAAAAAAAATAGTAAAAATTGCCATATTGTCTGCACTGTCCATATTGCCTTCTTAAAAAGATATATTATGAAATTTTAAATTTAAAAGTGAAAGCAAAAATTTTATTTAAAATTTAGAGGATAATAATACGAATAAATATGGATTTTTCATTTTTTTTCTCCGCTTTGCTTTAGCCATCATAATCTTAATTCGAAATAACAGCGGCCATATTATTTTACAGGACTATACATTCACTAATTGAAATACAAAAAAGTGAAATGAAAAAAAAAAATCATATGTCAGCAGAGGGATCCCATTCTAGATCCACAGTTTCTGTCTTGGGCTTCACTTTGGCGTACGAAAACTGTTTCTTGGCTCGAACATACAAACCAAGGCGCGTCCTGGAACACACTATAGACGAAGCGGTTATAATGATCAGTCCAAACACAGCCATCGCGGAGATGCTGAGGATGAAAGCTGTGAGAGTCCACCTGCCCTGGCATTTCAACTCCGTTACGTCAATGGTACTGAGAGGTCGACCTCGTAAATGTAGTGGGCTGTCACACCTGAATGGAAAGTTCAAAAGTTATTAAATGCTTATTCGCAGCTCCTACGTAAGTATTTAAATGTAGCAGTCTTCATCATTTAACAAAATTCTTCATCATTTAATAAAATTCTTTTTTTAATTTTAAAATTAAAAAAAAAAAAAGAAAAAAACTTTTTGTGCTACGAAGTTTCAATATAAGGAGATTTTTTCCGACTTTCATTTTTTTTTTTTTTTGAAAAGATCTTTCGATTTCTTATTTATCAAAATTCACACAAAATCAACTAAATCGGCAGCCATGAGGAATGACAGAATCTGCAAAACGTAAAAACTGTTGAATAAGATCAGAGCTATCAAATTTTCTCCACATTGGCGAAGACGTTTTGATTACCGATTCGCACTACCTTATGGAGTATAACCGAAATGTAATGGATTCACGGCATTGATGATACTAGAAACTATTAAAAAATTTCATATAAAAATGCTAATTGATCTAATACAATGCACATTATAGTTTCAAGAAAATGATACAAAATTGAGAAAATCAACAGCTCTGTGTTAAAAAAGATTGCTTTTTTTTTTATTACAGTATAGAATTTGTAGGTAAGTCACAGGCTATATTTGTCCTCGCCTTGTTATTAACTAAACTAAATTTACAAATTTCTATTTAATGAATTATCTTTGCAATAAAATTCTTAAATAGAATTATGAGACTTCATTAAAATAGATTTGGCTATAATTAATCACACACTTCTATTTAACTTGACTGTTAATAGAAGCTTGACTGTTAAATGACAATGCATTATTTAATTATTTATGGATTACATTATTTTAATATTTTCGGAATTTAATTATCAGTTAATTAATTCCTTTAAATTTTAATTCGATACGAGTGACGCCATCTTCCAAAAATACGAGGGGGAAAAACTAATGTAAAGATTCCATGATATTTATAACAATGAAATATAGATTTGCGTACAAAAAAATGCTAAAATAAAAGAAAAAATTGGCCTTTTTAGTACTACTAAAAGCGCGTTTTTAAAGATTATTTTTATTAAAACTATTTTTTATATCATATCATAGTCGGAGTGACATGGCGTAAAAATAAATTAATGAAGATCTGAGAATGATCTTAATTAGATCATTCTCATTGTCCCAACAAGATAAATGGGACCTAGAGTTATGAATTTTTCTTCATCTCTCCCTCCACCCCATCCCTTTTTTTTTTTTTTTTTTTTCCCATTTCAACCAATACTTAAATAGACTAGGCATGATATAAGCGAGGAATGTAAATTGAAAAAAGGAAGGTTATATGAACCGCATATATTCTTAACCAGCGTTACTCAAAAACTGGTAGGCCAATGTACGTTTTAAAAAGAATTACTTACTACGATAGGAATATCTGTGTACCATGTGTTTACATGGTGCTCAGTTTTTTTCTGTAAACAACCTACCTTCATATATAGAATCTAAATCTGACTTCTACCTCAGAAGTTGTATAAGTGCACCAAGTTAGCTTGAATCAATTTTATTTTTAAAAGTCATTCCTTTTAGCATGTGTTTGCCTCAAATAAAAGAGCACACTTGCCGATTATCCGTGTCTGTTCACAATATATGAGTATGTGAAAAAAAACTCGGATATTTATAATTATTTGCTTTGGATGTTCATAAGGAACCATGTCTGAGTACCTCAATTCTCCCAACCTTGAATGATCTTCAGGGATGCATCATTGCAGCTGTCATCTCCAACGCATAGAATACTCTTCGAAAGATGTGGCTGATCTGGATTAAGAGTCTCGATGTTGCTGGCTTAACAGGAGAAAGAGTATATCCAGTATGTTATTGAACCGGTGAGAAGAACACTGCACACATGCTCACATATTTATGAATCGAATCAATAAATGTAGATCTAAACATTGAGTATAAGAGCACAAGTCTTCCGTAGTTGGGAATTTAACGTTTTAAATTTGAATGAGTATAGAACAGCAATATCTGTCAATACTTAAAACTTAATTACCTTTTATGAGAATTTCGAGTTGGTGTTGCTCTTCTCGCCGATTCAATTCCAGTCAACATCACACTAAATTTTAAGCAACCAGTGGGAATAGTTGAACTAAATAGTACTATTGGTTTTAAAGTTATATCCTTTGAAAAAACCAACAACTGCTTTAGTAATCCTGTTATTATAAACATTTTGAAACAGTTTCAGCGGATTCAAAATTCTATTTCAAGCATTAATAATTTGAATCCTTATTATAATGTGGTGAAATTTCAGATGCTTCCGATAAAGGCGGTGTATTTCTTTCTTTAGTAATGATTACATCAGACTATAAAAAATAACTAATGTTGTATTAAATTGGATTGCATTTTATGTATGTAGGTCAGTCAAAAAGTTAATTGCACTTTCTCATAAACATTTTCGGTTAATGTTTATTTTGAAGTGCGTGTAATAATCCAACTTGAAAGTGCGTGTAATGATCCATTTTATGTGGGCCAAAGATATGTAATTATACTTGTTATTTATAAGCAGTTGCATGTAATATATGGTGAAAATGCGATGTCGTACCAAAATGATGCAGCATGTTTGAGAGTAGACATGCAGAAGATGTTGATGAAAGTGGGGGAACCCCATTAACTATGACTAGGGATTGCAATACCGGGATACCGAATACCGGTATTTTGAGCCATTTGTACAATTTTGTAATACCGGTATTCACAAGTATATATACCGGTTGTTCGGTATTTACAAGAAATTTTTAAAATTGTCTCCACTATATGTTCAGGGATCGCTAACACAGCAAAATAGTATACGTTTTTGTTTTTATGTCTCCCTAACGGACGAAATTAATTAGCTAATTAATTGCTAAAATCTAAATTAGCGTAATATGGATTAACCCTGAAAGAAAATATTGTATCCATAACGACTGATGGAGCAACAGTTATGAAAAAAGTTGGAAAGTTGATTGGTGCAAATCAGCAGTTGTGCTATTCACATGGAATTCAATTAGGAGTAATAGATGTATTATACCAAAAAAATAAAGAACAGAAGAATCCAAATACTGTGGATATAGAAACTTCGGATTCCAACTATGAAAAGAGTAAGAGTGAGAGGGATATTGACAATGAAGATAATGACAATGTAATTGTTGAAGATATTTGTTTGCACTATAAGAAGAGCTGTTATAAACCACAGTAACGGTGTTCGCAATTCTTTGAAACACGAGTTAATACAATTAAAAGTAAATGGTGAAAAATTTAGTCTTACATTTGATGAATGGACAAGTGTAAGAAATAGACGCTATTTAAATATAAATATTCATTCAAAAAAAGAAAATTTGGAAAATAGGACTTACACATACATGTCTTGGAAAGTATGCCAGCCGAAAAATGCGCGAACATGGATTATCCCTGAAAGAAGATATTGTATCCATAACGACTGATGGAGCAACAGTTATGAAAAAAGTTGGAAAGTTGATTGGTGCAAATCAGCAATTGTGTTATGCACATGGAATTCAATGAGGAGCAATAGATGTATTATACCAAAAAAATAAAGAACAAAAGAATAATGTGGATATAGAAACTTCGGATTCCGACTTTGAAGCGAGTGAGATTGAGAGTGATATTGACAATGAAGATAATGACAAAGTAATTGTTGAAGAAGATATTGCTAATGAGGATGAAATATTAGCCTATCAAGAATTGCTTCCTATAATTTATAAAGTTCCAAAAATTGTTGATATTTAAACGTTCCTTTATAAAAAGGATATATTACTAAAATATATACAAACTGAAAATAAAACAGAATATATGTTAATATTAGATTCTAAAACACGTTGGAACAGTTTACTCCTAATGATAGAACGATTCTTGAAACTGAGAAATCCAATCCAAAAAGTAATAATCGACTTAAACCAGTAAATTAATTTTTCAGATAGTGAATTCGACTTAATATCCAGAACTATATCAGCTCTACTTCCAATAAAACTGACTATTGAGGCATTATGTCAGAGAGATTCTAATTTATTTACAGCTAATGCAACAATAAATTTCATGTTGCAGTCCTTGAAAGAAAAGCACACATCACTATCTGAAGAATTCTATATTACATTGAAGATTCGTACAGAAGAAAGGCATACCGAAATGGAAAATGTCTTATGACATTTACATAATTATAATGATTTTAAAAATGAAAAAGAAGAAAAGAAAATAACCAATTCAAATCTGATTAAGTTTAGAGTAAATTTTCTTAAAATTTTTTACCCACAAACCTATTTACATTCAGAAGAATTTGGTTCATTTATCGAAGATTATGATGTCACTACTGTCGATAGTGAAAAGGAATTGTCTCTTAAACAAAAATTAGAATTAGCGATAAATAAAAAAATTTCAACGAACCAAAATACAATACAGAAATCAGCTATATCCAAAACCATCTGACGAGAAATCGATTTATTTGAAGATGAGGGATTTAGAGGTAAATACTTGGAAAAAGTATATCGCGCATTGCTAACAGTACCACCAACTAGCGTAGATGCCGAAAGAGCGTTTTCGACAGCTGGTAATTTTTACACAAAATTACTTTTCAGGCTTAATGACAGTACAATGGATACATTATGTTTTTTAAGATCACATTTCAAAAATTTGTAATAGTACCACAGACTGAATATTGATATTTATATTTTTTTGTGATTTAAATAAATAAGATGTTTCTTTACTTTTTTGTGATTATATACTGTTATAATTTATAAGTTACAAATTATTTTTTGTGATATTTACACTCTCTAAC
Organism: Argiope bruennichi; assembly: GCF_947563725.1. NCBI lineage: Eukaryota > Metazoa > Arthropoda > Arachnida > Araneae > Araneidae > Argiope > Argiope bruennichi. Next base: position 79,473,823 of record NC_079157.1, on the reverse strand, counting down.
AAAGCTGGCAAATAAAACCTGTGTTTTCTTTCTTTTTCTAAAATTTCTAATACCGGTATTAAAACCGGTATCCCGGTATTAAGATTTAAAAAATACCGAATACCGGTATTGAAATTTCGGTCCGGTATTGCAATCCCTAACTATGACAAATTCCAAAATCGATGCTCGATCGAATGATGTTGGACAGGAATTCTTTGCAAAAGGCATTGAAAATCTTGAACTTTACCTCGACATACATGTGTAACTAAAAGAGATAAATGCGCTGAAAAATAGATTTTGCATGGAACTTTAGGATGCAAATAAAGTTGTAGAATTTCGATCCTCTTAAGCAATGCTGTTAAATTTTCGACCTGATGCTTCAGAGTAGATTATATTCACATACTTTCGATACAAAATTAAACTACTGAATTCTGTATCTAACAAATTAATTGTTAAATTATACGAGACTCGATAATTTGCATTTATTTTTGCGATCTAATCTAGAGATCTAATTAAGAGATCTTACACTATATTCATTTGTGTCTCGATTCTCAGCTGCTTCATCCATAAAATCATGCAGTCACATCTCCAAGGATTATCTGCTAAATCAACGAAACTCAAAGCTGACCAAGATTCCATCTTAAGAGGGGATTGTAAAGTTCTGAAAAAAAGAATAGCATCTTTATGAGCAACAATGACTTCTAACATCATTTGAATATTAATTATCTTTTGGGCATTATTAAGTTAGTGTTTTACTAACAATCTAAACAAGCAAAGTTTGATTTATTCAGAATTTCTGTGACATTTTAAAATCACAGTGGAATTTATCCAATTCAAAACTAAAGGAGCAACAGTAAAAATTCGATTTATCGAAATATTCGAATTAAGAAAAACTGGAATTTCAAATTATGTACAGTTGAAGTAAATGACACCTTTTTTAATCTAAAATGCTAGTAAAATTTTTTTTAATCTTTAATAAATAAATAAATAATGAATAATTTCAAGAAAATAATATTAATTATAATATTCTGAATTAAATTTTTAAAGATAATGAATTTAATAAATAACCAATTGTAAAAGTAAACAATATACAATTATTTGAATAAATCAAAGCGAACAACATAATTAACATCTAAGTGCTGAAAGTTTTTTTAATATGTAAAATTTTTAGTGCCTCCCCCCCCCCTTTTTTTTTCAATTGAATACCATATCTCGAAAAATATGGCAGGCATAGGAATATTTAACTAACAAAAATAATCCATAAACTAATTTTCAACTTCTTTTAATTTTCTCTTTCAAATAATCAAAATAAATTTGAATTACAGACGATATTTTGATTGGAAATTCATATGGCAGAGAAAAATTTTGAAGTGCCAACAAATTAAAACATTCAAATAAGATAATATCAACAATTACTAATTTTTTAAATTTTATGTTTAACTTTTGTAAAAGAATTGCTTAAAAATAAAAATAAAAATTATATTTACATCTTTTGTATACAAGGATATTTTTTAACATTTATTTTACTAAAGCACATGAAGCTTTATTTTTATTAGTTAGCAATTATAATTGATATAAAAAATTTCTAGCAAAGCGATTATGAAAAAAGAATTTAACAATAACACAAATTCACTCTTTACTATTATAATAAATAATTTATTTAGAGCTCTGTTAACATTTTTCTTTTTATGAACTATCATTTAATTTGTAAATTTTCTAAGATATATTTATTAATATGCTCCTACACACCGACTTCTATGAATTCATTTATAAATATGTTTGATATGAGTAATTTATGGCTTACAAATTTATGACATTTGGAGACACTTATACAATGATACTCCAAAGTTACGCAGTAGGTGAAACTGACTGAAAATGCTTATCTCGGGGTTCTAACTTTGCAAATAAATGCAAAAACTTGGCAAACCTTTGTTTGGAAGAAAAATATGTGATGAAATTTTCTATTTTGAAAACATCTTTATATAAAATGGTGCATATTAAAATAAAACTGTTACATAAAATAAAATTATTTTGACATCGGTGGCTTCATAAAATATAAGAAACACATTTGAGGACTTTTCTTTTTTTTTTCCCCTCACTTAAAATTTCTTTACAGCAAACTAATATTAGCATTATGCATTGTTTTGGTTATTATGCAGCATTACGCATTGGTTTCTTGCATTATGGTTAAAATCTTTCCTCATTAGAATCTTTGTCCCCAAAAGCTTTACAGAATGTCAACTGAAAATTGCCTTTCTATAAAACTCGTAACTGTCATTTTCTTTTCTGGTAGTTTTTCCATACTACTGATTTGCTCAAGCATCTTTGTAAGAACATTGACATCTACTGTTTGAAATGTGTGCCAGCTGATCATTGACATTATTAATATTGATTTCCAATGGGTGAAATTGACAGCTTCTTTTACATGTGTGAATTGATTAATTTCAGAGATTGTTTCCAACACATTTTTGAGAGAAAAAAAAATGGGTAAAATTCCTTTTTATTTCTTAATTCTGAATTCGCATTGATACTGAAGGGAAATGCTTATAGTGGAAAAGGGAAAAAATTAGAAAATTTAAAACGCTTTGAATTCGCGTAAGTCAAGGTTTTACTCTACAGTTCTTTAAACTGGGAATATAGGGCCAGCCTTAAGGAGCTACAGGTGGATACAGACAGCGAGGGCACAACTTTTCGCGTTTCTGAAAACCGGCATCATTGGCTGATTTCGCAAAAATAAAATTAAAATCCTTCGTTTTTGCTCTTTTTCTAAAAAACAAACAAACGAAACTTTGAATATACACACATTTGAATATTATCACGAAATTTTTCAATTATTTATGCCACCTAATCCAAAGCACGTTGGATGCTTTGAATCGCTAATCACAGAGAGTTACGAGTAATTAAAATGAAATTCAGTTCCATATTCCTCTTACTTTACGATATATACATATGAAGTTAAAAAGATATAAAATTATGTAATTAATTACAATTTTAATTAATTAAAATAAATTAAACATTTTAAATTTTAATTAATTTAAAAAATCCCATGTACAAAGCCAATGGTATGCACTCACTTGCTTCAAATCGACTGCAAAAACAGAACTGATCAGTAAGACGAAGTACAAGTGTAAAAAAGCGCAACTAAATGCACAATATATAAAATATACAAAAAAAAAATGGTCTTGAATCCTTTGTAGTTTGGTTATTTCAAGTTTTTTTTTATTATTATTATTATTGTCACCTAAAACATTAATTAAATTGATATTAGAACTATCGCTAAAATAGCAAGTAGTCCGTGTGCAAATTCATCCTTAAAATTACCTCAATGCATTCTGTCGCAGATATAGCTTATCATGAGGCGTAGTTTTCACTCTTGAAATCGTAGAGTTTTCACTTCCAAAAGCACCTTCATCTACATACATCAGGTTTGGGTTGTAGCTGCAGGAGAAAGTTTTGAGAGATGGCATGCCAATCAAAGCATCTTTTTCGATCCGTGTGAGTCGAGGTAAATTGTTCAAATACAACAGAGACACTCTTGTCAGGTGGCGGAAGTTCCCCCGATCTATAAAGAAAAATGATCAAAAGACCTTCATTGGTACAATCCTTATATTTTATTATTTAATTTTAATTTAAATGAAAATGTTATTATTCCTTTAAATATGTTTCGTTAAAAATATTCATTATTAATAACAAGAAGAGCCTTGGTTTGGACAGTTTTGTATTAAAAATTGAGAATGCTTTTCAATGCTTAAGATTAAACAGTTTTCTTAGCGTATCAGTTTTGTGGGCAGTTGCTCTAATTCTACTTATTTTAAACTAAATCCATAAGTTCAAAGTCATATTGAAGGAGAAATGTTGCATTAATTGTTCGTCAAATCCCCCACCCAACCAGGGATACATCACGAATACGTGGATGAGAAGTGATCGAATAAATAGGTGGATTTTCGCTTTTTCTGAAGTTGTAGCAATGATTTGGAGAGCCGTGTCGGAATATATTTCCGACGAGATGGATTGGGCCATGCCTAGTGATGATCCTTAGGACTTCATCTCCAATTTCCATTCAACACAGTTCCGTTCTACTAAATCCCTGATGTTTAAACAACTCAATAATTCTTTTGAGGTAATTCTTTTCTTTTAATCTGAAATACCTGAGTAATATCTAAAGAAACTACACTATATGGGTGTATGTTACCTAGAGAATCTGAGGAAATTAACTCATATTTCAGTTTCACATCACTATTCCCATTGTCTGCAATTTCCTAGCGATTGTTGTACTAAATCCTAGATGTCTAGGTAGAGAAAAAATGAAGTAATATTTTACTAGTTCTATTGGTAAAAACAACCTGGAAAACTTAGGTAACATCTGAGATAGAATAACATAGCTTCAATACATGAAGATAGGTTACTTTCTTAAAAAACTTTTTGGAGAAATTTACCAACATTTGAATTTCTCTTAGGGAAAATGTGTGAAGCATTCAAAGGGTAGTTCACCCTTAGTAGCCAATATTTTTCTAAAGTGCACATTCATTCATTATTTTTTGAATAATGTTGGTTAAAGTCACAACCAGAAGACAGAGCTCATAATCTTCGCCCTCCGATTCGTATTCCCCAGACGTTTCATGCTTTGAATTTACAAACTTACCCAAACTTGTAAAATCATTGCCACTGAGATCCAGACTCTCTAGCAGAATTGCTCGAGACAGAGCTTCTTCTGGTACGGTTTCAAAAGCATTGCTAGACAGTGACAGCCATGTAAGATACGGAGTGGGTTTGAAGATTTCGCTGGGTAATCTTACCAGTCCCGTGTCCTGAAGGTCCAGTCTCTCCAACATCGGCAGAAACCTGATCTCGAAAGAAAAATCACCAAGCCTTTGAGTTATATTAAAAATTATTTTCATTATCAAAATCAGGAGCGTACTAGATTAATCTTTCCTATGTGTATATTAGAAATTCTTTATTTAGAAATTTATAACATTATAAAATCTAAATAATTTATCCCCATTATTCTGAAACCCATATAAAAACATCAGGCACAACATAAATAATAATCAATCGTATTTTTACCTCAACTAATAAATTATGTGTTAGTGTTCAACAGATTAGATCATTTGACTTAGAGCAACCAAATTTGCACATTTCCACTTTGGACGATGGAAATTTGCACTTAGGAACAATTTGTTTAAATTTTAATTAATTAAATACTAAATGTTCTAGAAAATGGTTCTCACAAATTTCAGATTGTCTAAAGTTTTACTTATCTTGGTTCTATAGTTACTGATGACAATAGCATAATCAAGGAGATTCAAGGTCGTTTAATGAATGCAAATAAAGCCTTTTACAGGCTAAAACGATTTTTTAAATCCTCACTACTATCAAGAAGTACAAAATTTTTATTATATAAAACCTTAGTTAGACCAATTCTTACCTATGACTCAGAGACCTGGACCCTGACCAAAGCTGGAGAAAATAAAATAGCAATTTTCGAAAGAAAGATTCTGCGAGCCATTCTTGATGGGATAGAAATCAACAATGTTTGGAGAAGAAGATATAACTTTTAGCTATATAAAATCTATAGAGAGTCAGATATTATAAAGTTCATAAAAGTAACTGAACTGTAATGAACTGGGCAGCTCATATATTTAGAATGGATGATGATTCCATATTAAAAAAATTCTTTTACATAAACCTCTAACAAATAGGAAAAAGGTTAGACCCAAAATGAGATGGATGGAGTCAGTAGAGACAGACTTCTTGGCTATCCAGGAAAGAAACTGGCTCACAAGTGCCAAAAACAGAATGCAGTGGAACAAAATTCAGAGGAAGGCACTGGTTCACCCCGGGCTGTCTAGCCAAATATGTTGATGAATACTAAGTGCTGTTTCTGCTTCTGTCTCTTCTTCTTCTTCTTCTTCTTTTTTTTTTTTTTTTTTTTTTTTTTTTTGAAATTATTAAAAATTATAAAAAATCTTTTCGGTATAGATTAAAAATGTACAATAAATTATGCTGTTTTAGCCTTTTTTTTTTAAATTTAATTTTTAAAGAAGTTTTTAGACTTATTTTACAGCACATATTTCTTTATAAATGAAACTCAAATCGTTTTTGTTTTTATTATTAATATTTCATCTTGGATTTTTTCCATTGTTGATGATAAAGAATCGATGAATTATCTTTATAGATTTAACTAGGTTCTTGAAAACATCTACCTTCATCTACGTAATACTTCAATACTATTCAAATAATAGAAAAAGCATCGTCTTAAATGAGGAAAGGAATCGGAAAATTTTCATATTAAAAATATGTACATGGGTATTGTCTGATTCTGACAAGTCGGCCTGGGTTGCGTAACAATTGTCTGATACCAGAACGAATCTATTTTGATATGTAAGGAAATAAACTTGCAGATTTAGCTACGTTTCGTTCCTTCATAGCATCAAATTCGCGAAAACTCTCTGTAATATCAATAGCTAGCATCCTTTGGTGGCCAGCGGATTCACTAGGAGTATTAGTTATGCTTGCTTAAATTTAATTCTCGTATGCATAGCTTGTTATTCATAGTTCTGTCAACAAACGAGGAGTTTCTCTAATGATGTCGAATCCCATGACGTTACAGTGACACTATACGTTTACGTGCTTGGACAGTCTATTTCAAATTCCACGCTTTCTTTTTCTAAAATGTAATTTCTTTTTCTGATTCTTCATAAAAATTCTTTAGATAATTAGAGTAATTTTTTTTAGGTTTCATCAATGGGAGAAAATATCGCAATAAAATATTTGATAAAACGATCAAAATGGTTTAAATTTCAATGCAACAATCAAATTTATTGTTGAAAATTTTACAAAAAATACTTTTAAGAATTAAAAATTTAGAAAATTCAAAAAAATTGTACACCAATAAAACTGGTATCATTAAAAAGAAAATTTTTTACTCTTTAAAATGGTATAAAATTAAATTTGTGCTATTATATTTTCTGAAGTTATAAAAAGAAAACTTTAAAATTTCGTCCAACTTCTAGATTTAAAATTTTAGTCAAAGTTTAAAAAAAAATCGTTTCGAGGTGCACATCTGCATCTTCAGCAGTATTTAAGAAACCTTATATAATGCTTCAAATATAGTCAGTAAAAGTTTTCGGCCAAATATTTACACGTGAATACTATGGAATGAATGTGGAAATGCGCACAATAGATGATGCAAACTGTAATGTGCTTTACGGAAAGTATCTATGAAAGAAAAGGTCAGAATGATTGCAATAATAATGAAGAATCTTGAAACTGGCGAACATAGCAGTTCTCTGTAAAAAATAAAGACATCAGATTTAAAACTCTAACTTTTTCTGATAATATCAAATTGTTTTACTTTAAATAACGAAAATAATTCCAAAGGAAAAATTTAAGTTATTTAGATTCCAGTCTCTTTTAAACAAAATCGCATTATCTGTTAAATGAAAACCCAGAAAACCCAATACACAGTATCTAAGTATTTCTGGTCGTGCTATAGAAGTTAAATGATATTTCTGTGCCAATAAACTACATCGAATGATCTAAAGAACTAAGCTTGCTAATAATATAATACGCTTGCTAAAAATTACTAAACTTGGCTATATAATACAAGATGACTATACATTAAATGTCCTTAATTGCAAAAAATTATTACAAAAGAATAAAAACATCTGAATACAAAATTATTAATGTGAAATGGAAGACATGTTCTTAATTTGTTTTAGTCCAACAAATGGCGCAACTGAAGCAGAAATATTGGTTTTAAATTCGATTGTTATCAAAATGGTGTCAACGAAGGAAAGAATTCAATGTGTTTGTTGTTGTGTCAAAAGTTCAAATTATTCAACGTCAATTTTCATGGTTATATAAAAGACAAAATGTTAGCAAACATCATCTTGCGCCCCGCTATCTATAACGCTGAGTAATCTAGCCAGTTGGGAGTCTAAGAGGAATCTAAATCGATTTTGATGAGTAACATTTTGTTTTAGCTGCTAAAAGGTCTTGAAGAGATCTTGGTAATTGTGAAATTGATTTATTATACTGTGGATCTTGCCGCGAAAAAGGGTATTCGATGCAACTCTCCTATACTATTTTTTCTCGAGGTTTGTTTATGGCTTTCGCATGTGCCATGACAGAGTTAGCATGCAATCGGTGGCATAGTGGATTGGAGATCTTATCTCCCCACAGCTACGGTATTGAGAGTTGGCAAGATGGAATTTATGCAGGTACGTCGGAATGAACTGCCAAGAGAAGAACAGGACATCCGCTCTATTCCACTTGGCCGCGTGCAGAGAAACTTTGGGTATTATATTAAATGTGGACCAGTTAAGATCACAGTTGCTGTCTAGTGTGACAGCCGATATGTTAGATAATACTTGGTGAGAACTGAACCATCGTTTCTACATTCTTCGAGCTACCAAGGATACTCACATTAAAATTTACTTATGTGAGATGTTTTATTTAAAAAGTTCATAAACGTCTTTATAGTATATCGAAACAATCATATACTAAATTATAGTAATTAAAATAACAGTTTTTTTTGTATTTAGAGGAAAAATAATAATTTTGTGAACATTCTATATTTTAAATATGATTATCGTACATTTTTTATAAATCCATATCTAAGAAAAAATTGACTGAAATGATATCTTTCTTGTACTTACTGGAATAACTCTTCTGGAAGATTGAAAAGGGGGTTATACTGCAATCTGAGTTCTTGTAGCTCCGGCGTCGCTCGAAAAGCTGTGAAATTCAGATGCTGAATAAGATTGTGTCCTATTTCAAGTACTCTCAAATTGGAGAGACCGTCTAGAAGTCCTGGCGCAACTTCTAACAGAAAATTATGAGAAAGCCTCAATTTCACTAAATTTCTGAAGGCCGCAAATGAGAAGTTTTCAATTTTGCTGATGTTGTTAAGGGACAGGTCAAGCTCCTCGATGCTGTCCCCTCTGGCGAAAGTTCTCATTGCGAGTGAGCTGATGTGGTTGTTCTGGAAATTGATGGACGTCAGAGGAGCGTCAAATTGAAGGAAATCTGGTAACTTGGACATGCCTCTTCGACTGCAGTCAAGGAACTCCAAATTTTGTTCTACCAAAGAAAAAAGATTTATAAGATTACTTTTATTTTCTTAGAGAAAATTATTGAGGCATTATATAGTCGCTTTAAATGAAAGTCTGGCTGTAGTTATACTGTTTGACCAAGCGGTAGAACTTTGAGATTTCTGTGGTCGATGACTGTGTGCGTTATAAGAAAACAGGTATAAAACAATGAATTGCTTTATATTCTTGATTGAAACAGAAGTAACAAAACAAGAAAGGTTGGGACATAAATTCTTCCATTTATCCGTTCTGGTATTTCCAAATGATTGGCTATTTAAAATTTTACCAAAATGTTTTTTGTTTAGCTTCTTAATATATGATTTACGAAAGTACTTAAATCTGGCCTAAAAGGAAATTCAACTCTTTGCTTATCAGAGACAAATTATCTTTTATCTTAATTCGTTAAGTGCGTTCGACGTGTATATACGTCAATCCAAATTTTCATTTTGGCTGGGTTGATGTATATTTTTTTATCTAATTAAAATGAAATCTTATTCGCTTTATTATAATTTTTTGCAAAATTTACTATACAAACATTTGTATTACATTCGATGTATATATATATATATATATATATATATATATATATATATATATATATATATATATATATATATATATATATATATATTATCGCTCAAACTTTAAAAAGTGGAAATTGAGGCACTTTTAAACCTTTGCACATTTGCGATTTGTATTAGAATAATCATTAGCGACAAAATGTAAGAGGAGTGTGTCGTGGCTGGTTCGTGAGTGCTTTCAATAAATAGGCAAATAGAAAACTTAACAGATTTATTTCAGATTCGTTCGAGTTACTCTGCTCAGTAACTCCTTCTCCTCCAAGAGCCAACACTCGAATGACATCACTCTTTTAATTACACTCGCGCTAGTTGCCTAGCGCCATCTATGAACGTTTATTTTCTAACGCTTCAAAATCCAATCACTACACCCCCAACGTAAGAGTAATGTTTATATGAAAACATAAACATACCTCTGAATTAAAATTATGAATTCGATTTTAAAACGTATCTAATAACATCAAATTATCCAAATAAAAATAAACACAAATGCAAAGTTAACTCGAATGAATAACTAATTACTAACAAACATTTAAGAAAGCAATGAGGTAAAATAAGAAATGCACAATTGAATATAAATACCATCTTGATAATAAGAAATTCACTTATCAGTTAATATACATTAATATATACTTAATGATGTATATAATCACTTATCAACTAATAAACACAAATTTATAATGAATATAATCACTTAGTAAACATTAATACATAATTAAGAAAGGATTTCACTTGATAACATTACTCAAATGATATTTCAAATACAACCAAAACTGCTGAATGAAAATTTATAACAAACACTAGAAAAAGTCATATTCCTGTAACTAATCCTATTTCAAATAGTTTTGCACATTATACTCTTAACCAAACCTGCGAATACCAATTATTCAACATATTAAAAAAATGATAATCAATAAAAAAAACATTAAAACAAATATACATAATATCAAGCATAAATTATTATTATTTTATAGTCACTAATCCCATATTGATATATAAAACAGAAAAATGATATTAGTACTAAAAAATGTTTTTCAGTCTATTTTGGTAATAAACGTGACAGGGCATCAGCATGCGGCATTTTAGAACCAAGGCAATGTTTTAATGTTATGTTGAATCTCTGCAAGGCAAATACCCACCTTTGTAGTCGAGATGACTGAGGAGCGCATTTGGTCAGATAAGGAAGGGGGTTATGATCGGTAAAAATGTGGATCTCGGGTCCAAACACAAGGGTTTCAAAATTTTTCAAGCTCCAAACTATAGCAAATGCTTCCCGTTCGATTGTCGACCAAGATTGTTGGCTTTTGTTTAATTTTTGACTTGCATAAGCGATAGGGCACATTTTTCCATCAACAGTCTGTGATAAACACTAGCCAATCCCGATTGACGAGGCATCACAATGAATCACAAAGGGTTTGCTCATATTCGGGGTGTGTAACAATGCTGATTTTAATTTTTCAAAAGCAACACTATGCATTTCACACCACGGCAACACATCAGGGCTTCTTTTCTTTGTTAGTTCCGTTAATGGAAAGGCAATCTCGGCGAAATTCGCAATATAATCACGATAATAGTTGAACAGGCCAAGAGCACTACGTAGTTGTTTCTTGGTTTCAGGTACGGGCAAACGAGAGATCGTTTCTAACTTAGCTGGATCAGCTTGATGCTTTCCTGAGCCAATTATATGTCCCAGGTATGAAATTTCAGATTTCGCGAAAGCACACTTTGAAAGATTAACAGTGAATTGCAGCTCTTCCAATCTATCCAGCACCAAATGAAGATGTTTCAAGTGAGAGGGAATATCATTGGAGAATATAGCAATGTCATCAATATAAGCACGGCAAAATTCTCTGTATGGCGACAATGCTTTGTTCATTTCCCTTTGAAAAGTTGCAGCTGCATTTTTCAGCCCAAAAGGCATTACCTTAAAACGATATTGTGCTCTATGGGTCTTAAAGGATGTATAATCCCGCGAATCTTCTTCCATGGGAAGCGAATAGTACCCCTTCAAAAGATCTAACACACTAATCACATTTGCCTGTCCAATGGAATATATTAATTCCGTTGCGTCTTCCATGGGGAAATCGTCAGTTTTAGTCGCTGCATTCAAAGCTCGATAATCCACGCACATCCTGATAGATCCATCCTTCTTGTTTACACAGACTATAGGATAAGCAAAGTCAGCTGAGCTCTCTTCGATTAGATCTAGTTTTAGGAGTTCTTCGATTTGGGAGTCTATTTGAGGTTTCAACGCTTCAGGAATCCTGTACACGTAAGGTTTTTTCCTTTCTTTATCGTCCTCTAATTTTATCTTGTGATGACCAACCTTTGCAACTCTAACTTGTCCGGTAAATATTGAATGATGATTCTGCAATAAGTTCAAGATTTGACATTTCACTTCCTCGGAAAGATGTCGCAAATCCACTTGATCAAATATCTCTTTCCAGTAACATACATTTTTATAACTGGGGGATGAATAAACTTCTCCAAAGTCTGCATCATCTTCAAAGATCATGCCTACAACATTAATTCTTGGATAGTATTTCTGAATTTTATTCGCATGTCAATGCCGAATTTTTCCATCGCTCAGTTTTACTTTATATGAATGTGGAGGGCAATGCTTGATAACTTCTCCAGGACCAGTCCAACGGGCATACAATTTGTTCGATGAATCAGGTATTAATAAATAAACTTGGTCACCTGGCTTAAATTCCTTAGAAGTGGTTCGGCGGTTAAAATATTCTGCATATGCCTGCTGTTTACCAGAAGCGATGAGAGATGCTTCCTCTGCAGCTCTTTCTAAGTTTATTTTTTGCTCCTGTAAATAATCCACAACTGATTTCTCCATGTTTAACGGAATGGCAATATCACCACACCAGCTCGATTTAAGAACACTGAGAGGTCCTCGTGCTTCACGTCCATACATCAACTTGAATGGCGAAACACCCGTCGTACAGTTAGGAACTTTCCTGTACGCAAAAAGCATATATGGAATGTATTTATCCCAATTACTCGGATCAGTTCTGATAATGTGATGGAGTGAATTTTTGAACACCCTATTATATCTTTCTATAAGGCCATTCCCAGCTGGATGGTTAGGCGTCGTAAATCTGGGAGCACAACCTAATCTTTTCATGAATTCCTGGGTTAACTTAGAAATAAAGTTCGTTCCATTATCACTTGCAATAACATTGGGTATTCCAGTCCGCATGAATATCTCCAATAAAGCATCACACGTAGCTTTAGCCGTTAACGAACGAAGAAGGATAGCCTCTGGCCATCGAGAATGCTGGTCCATTAGACATAATACATACTTAAGCCGACGAGCAAAAGGGGGTTCAATGGGTCCTATTAGGTCTACATTTACTATCTCAAATGGCAATTCCGGACGGAGAACAGGAGTAATAGGAATTTTATCAATCATTTTTTCCGGACTCCTCAACTGGCATTCTTTACAGGATTTACAAAAGTTTTTAATATCATCTGTCATATTTGGCCAATAAAAACTGTATTTAATTCTTTCACTAGTCTTTTTTAATCCCATATGGCATCCGAAAATTGATTCATGTGCTAATTTAAGAACTTGCTGTGTCTTATTTTTGGGCAAAACCAACTGATTCACTTTTCCGCCTAATATTTTATCCCGGTGGAATATTAATTCATCATTCATAAAAAAGTTTCCTTTTCCAAGCGATACATTTTTTCTTACTGGCTGCAAAGTATCGCATTTTCTTTGTTCTTCTTTCAACGCATTAATTTTGTTTTTCTTATCCAAAGAATCGCTTTCATTTCCGCTCGGTTGTTCTTCGCTCTGACTAACTCAACAAATCATAAATTCATCAAAGCTCTCTTCCATCGGCGCCTCTAATCCAGACAAGTTTTGGGTGCGGCTGTGGTTTATGCTTTCGCCCAATAAGTTTAATACAGAGGGGGGGATGATGAATTGCTCTTGAATTCTATCCGTGACAGCTGCAACTATCTCAATAGGCCTGTAAAATCCTTCGTTGTTTTTATCTTTTAATGATATTTGAAAACTCGAAAGAGTAGCGTTAATCCTTTCACCAAATGCACTTTTTAAAATGATCTTTCCTTTTTCTTTTTGTTCACTTGACACATATTTAGAATTTAAAACTGATATCATAGCACCTGAGTCAACTAGGGTTTTCAGTTCTCTATTGTCCACACAAATATCGACGTATTGTAAAGGGTTGATATTTAAGCTTTTTTCACCATTAATTAATTCCGACTGAATTTCCGCGGTTAAAATGTCTTCCCGTTTCTTTTCTGCCGCAGATTCTCTCAACTGCGATTTTTTATGTCTATTTGGACAGTCTCTAGCAAAATGTGACAATCCACAAACGTAACAGTCTCTTGTTACTTTTCTTGAATTTGTAGTTTCGTTTTTATGAAAGTTTTTGTTTCTGAATTCTCGTTGATGCGGGGGTACATATTTCCGTTCCGAAAAATGTCTCTCTTCTCTTTCGTCGTAGGTTTGATGTTTAGAACAGTTATTCTCTTGATATAGTTCTTTCTTTTTCCTCACACTGTTTGATCGCACATTTTCATAATCATCTAATTTGCTTGTAGTTTCGTTTGGATTCGTGAATTGTGACCAAACATCAATAAAATGTTCTTTAATATCCGTAGGTACTTTTCGCTTTATCTGTTCTGTTATGATTAAATCCGACAAACTTTCAAAAGTAGTTATTTCCAATCCTTGAATCCATTGCTCAAAATAATTTTTAAGTTCGTAAGTAAAATCGCACCAGGTAGTCTCCGGTCTTTTAAAATGAGTCATAAATTTTTGCCTGAATTTTTCAGGGCTGAGTTTAAATCGTTTCACTAATAAACTCTTGATGTGGTCATAGTCCTTAACTTTCTCGATTGGCTCTCGAGCGATGAGTTGGGTTATATCCGTTGGCAATAATCCTAATAGATGCGACACGTAATCTTCTGGTTTTATTTGAGCCCACTCGGCTTGCCTCTCGAACAGCAAATATAAACTGATATCACTGTTCTTTTCATCGAATTTTTGCATCACGTGCCTCAGTTCTATCTTGGGAGTTGGTAATTCGACATCCACGGGTACATTGGAATATTGCAGCTTCAGTTTCTCAAGTCCGAATTCTCGTTCTTCTTGTGCCTTTTTCTCCTGCAATTCCCACTCTTCTTTAATTTTTCTTTCTTTAAATTCTCGTTCTTCTTGCTTTCGTTTTTGTTCTTCTTTAATTTTTCTTTCTTCAAATTCTCGTTCTTCTTGCTTTCGTTTTTGTTCTTCTTTAATTTTTCTTTCTTCAAATTCTCGTTCTTCTTGCTTTCGTTTTTGTTCTTTAATTTTTCTTTCTTCAAATTCTCGTTCTTCTTGCTTTCGTTTTTGATCTCTCTCTTTTCTATCCTCTATGATAACTATCATTTGTTTCTTCACAAACTCTTCCTCGTAATTTTCACTTCCAGTAATTAATTTTTTTAAGTCCACAATTTTCATCTCTAATGAAACAGTTTCACCCAACTCTTCCGCCAACAACTTCAAATCTTCCTTTTTCGCACTGCCTAGGAAGGCCATATCGATACCGAAAGCACACCTTTATCAAATAAAGTTCGATTTGAAGTTCGTCAAAAATAGCACTCGATTCTCAATCCTGTCGACTGCGCCAAATGTCGTGGCTGGTTCGTGAGTGCTTTCAATAAATAGGCAAATAGAAAACTTAACAGATTTATTTCAGATTCGTTCGAGTTACTCTGCTCAGTAACTCCTTCTCCTCCAAGAGCCAACACTCGAATGACATCACTCTTTTAATTACATTCGCGCTAGTTGCCTAGCGCCATCTATGAACGTTTATTTTCTAACGCTTCAAAATCCAATCACTACAGAGTGATTACTGGTCAGAAGTACATTGAAAACATATGGGTAATGCACATATTCCTCCCACGATGTTCGACAAGTTATTAGCAACAATTTTGCTTGATATTTTCCCTCTGAAGTCTTTGGAAAATCGGAGGTACGTGTACACTATTACATTGCGATCATTATACTTCTGGCATTTTTATAACCATTTGGCAGGCATACGTTGCTAGTGTCGTGTCCGACACAAATCGAATCATGCACTTTGTTTTTATGAGTGAGTCATTTTTCATACTTGTCACTATTTTTTTTTTTTTTTTTGAAGAGGATGTGAAGCATACGCATTTATACAAAGAGTAGAAGGAAAACTAAAAAGTACCCAATCGGGATGAACGACGCATTTGCGCGTTTGCGTTGGATTCTCCTCACCGAACGAAGCATCCTTGCATTCCTTAGAAATACATTAAAACACTTACTGGCACACAAGTGTGTCAGGTTTTTTGAAAGGAATTATTTCTATTAGATATCATTATTAATTCGAGCCCCCCCCCTCTCCTCCCAACGTTTGGTCTCATACCTTATTTATCTCTCCGAGGTCAGACTGGGGTTGGGCAAGTGTGTGAGTAATTAGATTTTCGTAAATATAAACAGAAACACGTATTTGCTAATGTAAAAGGAAACGTGCTCATTTTGAAGTGGCTGCTGTAATACGTACTCTCATTTGGCATCAGATGTTGCTCTAGCAAGGGTTTTACTCTTCTCAGTTTCATTTGTGTAGCCATCAAAACAGCTTATCTTTTTTTTGGGGGGGGGGGCGGGTATGTAAATTTATGAATGAGTGACTTACGAATTTTTCCGATGACAATAACAAAATAATAAATTATTTATAATAATGATTTAAAACTTAAAAGATGCATAGTTTCCTTGAAGCAATAATAATAATAAAAAAAAAACTAAACATTGTTTTTGAATATAAATCGTGTAATGTTTGTCTCTACATGTATCTGCGTTTTGCGATTTTTATATGGTTTTGAAGTATTAATTATTACAATTTTTATGAGGTGTTTTAAAATATTAATTATAAATATTTATTTTTCTTATGTTTATATTTTTGTATCAATAATCTGGTGTTACTTTAAGTACTATCAATCATAATAAAATCCCCTATATATATATTTTTTCATTTTTTAGTATTAAATAGCAAGTATTTTAATTAATGTCTTTAATCATGATTGAAAGTATGATACCTATCGTGACATATTTCAAAATTGTTTCATTTCTATGAAAAGTCTACTTTTTACAAATTAATATTTACTTTTTTACGAAATATAATGAGCGTTAGACTTAGTGAGAGAAAATGGTCCACCCTGTATGGACAAATGGCGCTTGCTTAGTCCCGTCGTGTGGGAGCACTTCTTTCCACCCGTATCCGCCCTGATAGGGTTAAGAAGTGAATTTTTTTTTTTCCTATGATTACTCATTTAACAGTTGCATTACACTCTGCTGTGCATCAAATGGTAATTGAATTGTGTTTGTTTGGCATTTTATTTTAATGTGTCACATTCGTATCATTATTCTAGCATTCAGCGTTTTTAAATGTAATTTATTATTATTATTATTATTTATTTATAAATAATAACATTAATAAATTGCGAATTGTATTGTTCTTATTAAGTGAATTAAAAGTTCGACTAGAGATCAGAGAATCAGAGCACACCACTGGACAATTCGTTCGAACAATCTAACTGTTCACAAAGCTTGGTGCGACTGCAATCTCTTACCTTGTTCCGGGCATTTGCATCCAAGATCGCATAATGGATTTTTTGAAGATTCATCAATGAAATGAACTGATGGAGTGAAAGCAAGAGCGATTGGTAGAAACAGCAGAATGAAAATACTTCTTGGATCCATCTGAAACGAATAAGTAAGAAGACGTTATATATTTTACTAATCTCCATTATATATTTTTGTTTAAACATGTTTTGGGATTTTATTAGTTAGTACATTAAAAAAATGGAAATTAATATTTTTTTATTCATCAAAAATTTGAAGGCCAAAACAAAATCATAAAAATGACAGCCGTTGAAATTATGTTTGAATTTTATTTATGTCTACATAGTTGTAAATACTAATTTTGAATATACTGTTATTCATAATTTCATTATATTGTGTACTAGTCGGTTTTGGCGACCAATTGGTTCGCTAGGATGGTGACTATATATAATGTCAATTTAATTGATTATATATAATTTCATGTGTCTCACATTATCTCTCTTTCATGATCTCTCACATTATTGGACATTAAGGCTGTATTTCTTTCATTGTTTTGCACATATTCTATTCGTTATTATATATGCACTTTTCTAATGGAGACCAGTCCCATGACAGCATGGCGCTATTAAAACGTAAATGTTCGTTCGACTATCTTATAAATGTCACGATAGAGTAACTTCACTTTTTTTTTCTATTTGTCTCGTAAATTATACACATATTAAACAGAATCAATCTTCTTTAATTTTCACCAACAAAAGAAAACCGCACAATTAATTATGTGATGAAACAGGAAAAGTGGCTCAGATTCCTTGGCAACAATGTTATCCATTGTTGGAAATTAGGTACAAAAAAAAATGCTTAAGAAGTTGCCAAAATTCAGGTACAATTTCTATGACTGTTGAATTCGTATCATTAAAACGATATTTTTTAAATTTTGAAACTGTGTGAAATTTATTTTTGTGCAATGATATTTTTGACATTTATCACGATAAAATGCCAATTAATTTTTAACTAATTAAATTCTACTTAAAAATTTAAAAAATTGCTCGCAGATGTACATTCCCACTTTCTACATTATATATATATCAAATTTGGTAGTTGTAGGTTAAACGTCGAGGCCTATAGAAGAGCCAACACAGACGCGCAGACACGCATTCATCTTTATTATTAGTGGAGATGAAAATTCCAGGTTCATCTTTCATTAACAATTAAAATTCAGGCACCAATCATTAACAAGAGCCACAGTTTCATGATTTGTATATATCTAAGATTTAACATACATGGCAGAGAAATCGTTCTTACTACTTACTGTCGTATGTCAACAAATAGTTGTAAGCAAATACGTTTCTGACTGTTCCGTTAAATGTTTTTACAGCTCCACTTATTGCAATCCTTCGTTTAGCTAATTAATGGAACGCAAATTATTATTAGAAATGCTAAGAAGGCTCGCTGTGTCACCGAAATCTTCATTCAGTCAGAGGAAAGAATAGATAAAAGAAATCAAGATAAGAATTGACATCAAATAGAAGGTATAATCGAGCTCAAAAATATGTTTGACCGTCGCCAGATAAATAATCTCTATGACTTGATGATGAAAATTGATGCCTACATTTTCTTAATCTTTCAATATCTCACAAAAATTATTTTAATAATATCTTAAAACTCAAAAAATTACCATTTTAATAATATCCATTTTATTTCCAAATATTTTTTTGCTGTCAATAATTTCTTAAAATTTTTCATTTGATTCACAAACTATAATAGTGTTTTTAATTTTATGGAGAAATTTTTTTTTCAAAATGCTCACTTACGTAATTGTCAATGTTAAAATTAAGATTTTTTTTAAAGTTGCTTTTCTTGGATATTAACTCCGAAGTGCGATTTTTCACTTCCGCTTCATATTTTGAAGATAGAATCTTTTTATTTGAAAGAGCAATAATTTATAGTAGAATAATTAAATTAAATTCATGTTTTCCAGTTATTTCAGAAAATAAGATGAATCTTTCAAAAAATTCCATTCCACGTTATTAGTTTAACAGCTTAAAATGTCAATAATTTAAACGAATAAATTAGTTACCAAAGGTGGTTAATCGCCTGTCACGAGACAATTCAGACATATTATCTTCTAAAACAGTAAATTCAGAAGGAGTGTGGATTTAACTTGAACTCGGCAAACTTGGAACAACTTGAATCTCAGCAAAACTATCAATATTATCATTTTTGGTTAACATTCTATTTTTCAATCCAAGAGATAAACTGCGATAAGTGTTCTTCAAAAATGTTGCAAGCGATGTAACTGAATTAAAAATGTAGCTAAAATTATGAAAACTTTATGATATCTCGCAGCGTTTCAGGCAGATGATTGTGACCATCAGATTGGCTTGGTATACATTTTCACAATGTCTGATATTTAGAGTGTTATCATTCACACTATGTTGCTTTAACTTTAATCTAGAGATTCGGGAGGGGGGAGGGGCTGAAAACATTATTTTCCCCATTTTAATACATTAATAAAAGCGAGCTTTTAAGAACTTAAAAATTAATTTTGATAATTTCTTATAAAATTAGAATTATCCATATTTTATATTTCAAATTAATAGGGCAAAGTAGGCCTTTACTTAGGAAACCTGCAACATTTGAAAGGGAAAGGGCGAGAATTTAGAGGATTGCTTTCGGGGCAATTTAGTTTTTTCTTACATTTCATTTATTAAGTTCATGTATACGGATCAGTAAGAATTTTTCTCATTTCATTAACGAGAATGCTGATTAAAAGAAGAAAATATATAATTCTATCCCACCATTAGTAGACTTAACTGTCCGTTGTAAAATAATTTCCCAAGATTAAAAATAGATTATAGAAAAATTCATATTGCTTTATTTGTATGTCCATTGTAAAATGTTTACTTTCGATGTAAAATCTGTTGGTAAAACTGATACTGTAATATCTCTATTTCTTTAAACTATAAAGCGCCACATATAAACTTTCTGTTCAGTGTTTTTGGAATATAACTAACAGAAATATTGTCTTTTCAACTTTCTCGTATACTCATACAATATCACGCGTTCTGCTTTTAGCTGCTCTGTACGTTGAAAAGAACATCTTGGATAATTTTCCATAGATCCATTGGATCCAGATTTTAAAAGATAATTACAATTTTCAGATCAAGGCCAATACCAAATTTCATTTATCTTGAGTTATCCTATTCATCTACACAAGAACAGAAAAACCTACAAACAGCAAAAATCCACAAGTTGATGAGTAAATTTGATTCAGCCAAAATCTGAAATAACCAGATTTTAAATTCTAATTCGATGAAGCTCAAAATTAGATACGAGTCTCTAATTTGTGCTTAAAAATCAGATACTAAAATTTTTCCATCTGCATATTACATTTTTGAGTTATCATATTTGTGTACGTACGATTAGACAGTTAACCCTTCGACGGATTCGATCCAAATCTGAAATAGATCTATAATTTTAATTCTAAATTATAAAACACACTTCATTTACCTAGTTCTTTTTTATTAGATAATCATATTCCTATTTATACGGGCAGTCTTCTATTTGAAAATTTCATCCAAAATTTAATAAGGAATTTACTGTTTTTTGTATAAAAGACAGTAAATTCCTATTAAATTAAGAAATAGTAAAAGAAATTTACTGTCTTTTTGTATAAAGATAATAAATCAAATGAGTTCATGCCTGATTAGTTGGGATTTTTTAACAGACAAAGAAGTTTCCAAAAGCGGCATTTTCGGGCACAAGCATGCCTAAAATGTGAAAAATTATCAAAATTTCGCGATTCAAATTTTTTTGCTAATTAAAATACTTTATATTTTTCATGTATGAGAAAGTAGGTAAAAAAAAATGGCACAGACTGACAAAACTGAATATTTTGCTTGACAAAGCAACGATAAAAGTAGCCGTTAAATTTTTAATTTTGTGTTTTCATAAATGACAGGATATTTTTTTAAATCATAGTTATTATTATAGAAAGAGTTTTTTTATGGTTTAGTCAGTCTTCATATAACACAGTCAATTTGCGCATTGCTGTGTCAAAATCATATTAATCCAAATTACGAAGCGTGAAACAATGAAAAATAATCGAAACATTTCATGTTACATGAAAAATATCCAACCTCGTTAAATCATCTTATGCAAAAATCATGAAAATTGACTGTAAACAAATTTTATTCAAATGTTTAAAAATTTAATCTAAAGAATAAAATAATAATGAATTATTACGAGTGTAGTTTCCTGCCATTTTTGCAATGAATTGTAATACTTCAGCAAATTTCTAGAAAGCACATTATTTGTTATCATTTGTTTAGTATTAGCTAAATAATTTGCGCACCTTCGAATTCAAATTACTTGAATTAAAAGTGAATTTATCTGATTAGAGTACCTGAAGAATTCGAATGAATGACTAAAACTGAGAAACTAAATAAGAAAGGTGGAATAACGTCTGGAAGGCACAGATATACTCCGATTACCTATCTATATATTGTATGAAAATGAATGTTTGTATGAATTTTTTTTATACAAATTTATAATTTTTTGCCTGATTTCGGGACACGTATTCTCAAGATAAGAAGATGATTACTGCCAACTTTTCAAAATTCAAAAATTATTTAAAATGTCAATTAATTAGTAATTATGCATAATTTTGGTATTTTTCAACAATATTTTCATAAAATATTATTTAACAAAAATAATTTTTACCCAATCTTAAATTTTTTAAAAATGTGTTTTTGATTTCATATCTGTACAATTTTTTTCTAATTTTTTAATATATTTTTTAAATTTACTTTGATGTATAATCTGTAACCATGTTTTCCGTGTTATGTTGAAATTTAAATTTATTTCATTATTCGATCGGATTATTTGCGTGCTTTTCTCAGTGATAAAGTGATGGTAAAAAAAAAAAAAAGCTTGCATTGGATATTAAATCGAAATAGGATTTTAATGTCAGTTTTTATTTTGCGGTACATAGTTTTTTAATTTGCAATTGTACCTACTTGTAGTAAAGTGATTCTGAAATTCATATTTTTTAGCCTTATCAAAAAAAAAAAAAAAAAATGTGAAATTTTAAATAAATGCATTCCGTATTAATAGTTTAACATCAAGCAGAGCAATATTCTGGGAGAACGAGATTTACATCAAAGGCGGTTAACTAATTATGAATTAGTGATGGTTTTTATTTTATTTATTTATTTTTAAAAAATGGTGTTGCGAAAATTCATTTTATCTATTAAAGAGTCAGTAAGAAAAAGTATTTAAGACCCGGTTTTGGAATGTGGAAATTGGAATAGGTTTGCAATAGCTAAAATAAACAAGACGCACCTTCTTTCTTCCGTTAACTTCCTCTTTCAACCGCTTTCTACTTGTACTGAAACAGAACTTTTTCTGCACAAGTAGAATCATTATCAAAGAAAAAATTGTTTGAATGAATCTTTACATCTTCTGTTTGATAAGCAGATATTTTTTGCATTTCATGACGCAAAAGAATGAATGACCTAGCAAGATATTAAATATCTGTAACTTTTTATCAATAATAATCATTATATTTAGATTTTTAGCCTTACAAGTCAAAACAATAAAATAGGAGGAAAATGCTTTACTGATTAAACTTATTTTATTTTTCATATACGACAAGCACACTAACTTATTTTCGGAGAACTTTATTAGCGAGTTCTTGCTCTTCAACTTATATGAATACCAAGAAATTAAATCGGAGCATTAAGAAATAAAATAAATGAAATCTGCAATTGTAACTTTCATATCATAATGTGAGAACATTTTTATTTTGTGATATAATTTTGATTGCTAGGAGTTGGATTTTTTAAAACGTAGTTGGTCACATGAAATACATTAAAAAATTTAAGCATCCGAAAGCTTTTGTGAAACGTAGGTTGATCGTCATGTTATATTTTTTATGTAGAGGTATTTTTAATAATATAATTAGGGTTAAATATAGATTATTGCAATTCAGAGTCTAAATGCAATTGTTTTGAATTTGAAATTTGTTTCCAATTTTCAGCGTTTTCTACAATTCCAATTCCTCAAAAAAAAAAAAATCTTTTACTACCTATACTTTTTTTAGCTGGGAAATCTTTTTTTTTTTTTTCTGCCATCAAAATCTTTATTTTCATGACATTTCTATCAATACTTTTATTTTGTACTGCAATCTTTTTCTAGCGAAAACAAGGACTTTTTTAAACCATAATTGGTCCTAACACATGGTTCAATGAATTGGATCGTTTGAAATCCTAAGATTCTATATTTTTTTCGTTTCCTGTGTTCCCGTTGCAAAGACAATTCATTCTCATATTTAACTGGGTAAAATTTGGATTTCTATTCCGTTTTTTTTTCTTTGGTTTTTATAATTTCTCACCTTGATTCCTTTTTTTTCCTACACAGTGTCAATAAATTCAAATAGTTTTCAGTTTTTTAACTTTATATTTAAATCAATGTAGTTTCCTAAATTTTCTGAAACCAACCATTATTTTTAATACGTTGAAAAATACATATTTGTTACTTTATTTATTAATTGATCAGTATTCTCCAAACTATTAAATTTTGATGCAAATACAGTTAATCACTTTTAAAATAAGGAAATAAGCGTAGAAGCTTCTTTAACTTTTTTAATATGGTAATATAATAATCAGGCCAGTTTTTTTTTAATATCACAAATCCCAAAAGAATATTATGTTCTCACGTAATAAAAACCAGTTAGAATGATCCCGCAAAACTTTCTCTCACATTCTAATAAAGATGTTTTCCCTCTCCCCCATAAAATGGTGAACCTTGATCAAGACTATGAACACGAGTATACTCAGATTTTTATTTTCAGAGTCCCGCATACAAGAGTTTTGTGCTCCATACTACCGAGAAAAAAAGCAAATATGTATTTTGGAACGATTTTTTTTCTTCGATATATGAGGGCAAACATTTGGTACAAAACGATTCTAGTTTCAGAAAACCATGAAACCAAATTTCATCTACAGATCTACAATTGTAGTCCCAAGATAGCACACCAAATTTTACTTATATAAATCGTTGGTATTTTGATTTATCGCATTCACGTGCATGCCAAAGTACAGAAATCAGAGAAGGCCAACCTTTTGACAGATGATTTAATTTAAAATTTGATAAGGATCTATTCTTTAAATACTTCATTTTTGTACCAAATTTTATGTATTTAATTCTTTACATTTTGTAATTGCAGTGAAATCTCACTTAACAATCATAATTACGAATACTTACGAATAAGATTCGTCCCGAATCTTACTTGTAATGCGAAACACTCACTGAGACTGTTATCTCATCTTCTCCCGACCAAATCTCATCCGTACCTTTTTGTTGCGATACAGAATGCAGCTCCTTAAGCTCTAAAATAGATCTGGCTATGTTCTTTCACCAGTTCATCGATGTTATCGCTATTGATTTCAAACCCCATAGTCATAGTCAGAGATATAATTTCACCGATGAAGACTCCACAAACACTTGCTCAAATCCCTCGGATTCGACAACTTTATCCGGCCAACGTCTCTTCTATGTGATCATAATTTTTTTTTTCAAATAAGCACTTATTACTGATTGATAACCGAAATACAGGTCAATCCTGCATGCAACGTAACGATGTCTCCTTGTTACTCGTTCTGCAAAACATTTCATGTTAAAAGGGGTTTTTTTTCCCCTTTTATTCCAAGGGTTATGTGAATCACTCATTATGAGAAGTGTTGGTTAAGGGAGATATAATTCTATTCTGTTCACTTGTGTACGAACAGCCGGACAACCAGATTTTTTCTGGATGTTTTTTTTTTTTTTCAAAGCTTATAGAAATCTGCAAATCCTGCGGTTAAGATCATATATCAAATTTCTTGCATATATATAAATGGTGTTGATTGCCTTCAATGCAAACCGTTTAACTCAGAGTTATCAAATTTAGCACTAATATACTTTGAAAAATGGGAATGTGCACAGGCGGGAATCTTAGAATCTTCATGTTAATTAATCAAAACTAAGAAGTGATCCCGAGATTTTTGCTTGTAAAAATAGAGTACATTTACTTATTTTTGGAGTGATTACAATAAGTCATTTTAAAAAAAAGCACATGTTTTGGAATAAAAATTTCTGACAACAGCTTATTATTTGAAATGAGAAATATCATCTGCTACTTTTAAATTTACTTTTCTATCAAAATGTCGCATAAATAAGTCGTATATTGATGCATATATTTTTGCTCTTTGCGAAGAGAAATATTCGTATTCCATTGTGAAATGCATGATATTAAAACTATTAAATCATAAATGGGAAAGGGAAAAACCGTCAATCCTCACTTCTATGTGAACAGAGGCCTCCAAATAAATACCCGAAGAAGGTACATACAGTTTCAAATATTTCTAAAATGAAGTCGCTGTTAAAAACAGAAACTCCATTGACAATCCGATTCAGAAATCAACTGAAAAGTCTCTAAACATATCTGTAACAACGGTAAATAAAGTAATAAACCAAGAATTTCTACTTATAAAGCTAAAAAACGTAGTGCTCATCTGCTTTTATCGAGGCATGTGGCTCAACGCAGAACAGTTTTTAGAAACTTGCATAAAAACTATTTAACAGGGGATAAATGGAAATACATTTGAACTTTGATGAAGCTGGAAGGACTTTGATACTGGAAGTATGGATTTAAATTACTGGATCAAAAATGTCCATTTAATATGAAACGAAGAGGGGAAAAAATGTGCAAATCTGGCTCCGACAGCGCAAAGAAAGTTTTAAAGGTTTTCCTACAGTGAGAAATTAAAAATTAGAAGAGTGGGGAAAATTTAGAAATCAACCCAACATTCTACAAGAGAATGTTTTACCTCCTACACTTACAGAAGAAATTTCATTTATTTACCCCATTGATGCTCAAGGGATGAAACTTCATCAAAACAATATTGTAAATCAAACTTTCCTGCATTCCATTGCATTCTTATAATGACTGATATTGGTATTGCATTTATGCCTTTTCAACATATTTCTGCGAAGTCCCCTGAAGCTTCACCATGGATTACTGTGTTTTGATCTGTCAGAAAAGGCTATTTCTAAACTCAAATTCACCACAATCGATGATTTCAGGAAAATAGTAAAAGAGAAATAGAAATCAATACCTCTAGAAATTTGATAAAAAGACCTTCTATCATACAAATCATAATGCAGACTTGCGGCCCAAAAAATTGCTATCAGATCAAACATTTAAAAAAGAAGTCTTTGCATTTTAAACATTAATTAAACTGCTCCGATATTATTCTAAAAATATGGAAATATTGCACCATTTTAAAATTTTTAAAGCAGATTATTTTTTTTAATTAATACTTTTTCTTATAGAAAGTAGGTACAGAGATAATATTGAATTATCAAAAGTTCGGCCTTGAAGTTTTAATAAACCTTCACTTTCGTATCTTTGAGAGTTCCTGTAACATATTTTGGGAATTATGTCTCTCTCTCTCTTTCTCTTTAAATACGATAGGCACGTAGTGAGCGAAACGTAGCCAGCCTTAGCACCAACTTTGTAAATTTCGATCAAAATTTAATTAAAATCAGTCGAAGGTACATATTTCTATCTGAATATAAACACGATAACTCAAACACACAAAGAGCTACGTGGATAAAATTTGGTGTGCAAATGTATTATCATCATTTTAAATGTATACTAAATTCTGGATTAAAAAGAGTGAATGAGGCCGTAAAAAGGTTGAAATGGGGCTTGGAACTGTGAAAAGTATGGCAGATTATGGTTTGTTTGCACACAAATCTATATATAAACTTAAAAACGTTGTGTCATCGATAAATAAAATTTTGTATGTGGTCTTGTTACTAAAATTACAGATCTATGTCAACCTTTGGAGTTAATTGGAGAAAAGAAGGTTCCCTAGAAACCCAAAATACGATAAGTAAAAGAGGAATACTATAATGCTCGCGGAAGTGAAGGGAGAAATGTTTACGGATTGCAGTGACTTTTGAGTGTTTGTATCTTCTTCCCTTCATTACACCATTCCCGCTATAAATTCTGAGGATGCAGAAAAGAATAGGAGAAAAAATAAAAAATTAATATTAAATTGTTTAAGTTTATAAAAATATCGCGTGAAAAACACAGCTGATTGGTAAATTCTATTGGTAAGTTCTGTTTTAATAGTATCTTCCATATATTTGACAAAACAGAAAAAATTACATAGCTTTTGAATAAAAGAAAATACAATTCGTGGATTCTACTCAACTGTTAACAAGGCAATTGGAAAATATATCTGCTGAATTTTTTAAAATTAAATTTAAAGAAAGAGTAATATATTATTTATAAAAGACTGACTTATTATACAATTTAATTCTTCCTGGAAGCCCACTATAACTTCCGGTCATATTGAATGTATTCTCTTATAAATACCATCTGTAATTTTAACATACTTTTATTAACCCGCTTTCTTGTTTATCTGTTCGGCACAAATTTTGCAATTGAATTTTAATTAATTTAATAAGATGCAAGTTCTCAATGAACTAGAGATTTTAATTCAGAATGAATGGCAATGCCATAATAATTCGCTTTCTTGTCTGTCTGTTCGGTATAAACATTGTCATTGGGAGATTAATTTAAAATTGTTAGCAAAATTTCACACACACGACTAAAAGGCAAACGAAAATTATGAAATAAACGAAAATGTGGCTTATTTAAATTATAAATAAGCCACATTTTTAAAATGGACTAAAAAGTATATAATAATTTTTCCTAATTCCTTCCTGCTTTTGCTATTGTAAATTTTTAAAAATGCATAATCACAAATTTTTAGGACAGTTTGTATTTGATTAGAAACCTGTATCGGATTACAAATTTACATAGGCATATGAAAACTTATTTTATATTTTTAGTCCGTTTTAAAAAGTATGGTATGTTTGAAAAATTATTTAAATAATTTTTATAAATCCATTCCAAAATTTGTATACTCTCACATTAGATATGCTTTCAGATATTCGTATCGTATTCTTGGTATGCCCCTCGTTTTCTTTAACATTTGGAAATCTTTTCATCGGAGGTTCAGTTTTGGAGTGGTATCTAACAATGACAGTTAATTGGTTAGACTGTGAAGCGTGCAATGTCAAATTAATTAAGATGGAAAAATAGTTAACTTTCTCCAATCCAGAAGTAATAAAATTGCAAACATTTATGTCTAAATTATTAATAAACTCATCGCAGATGCCAGAAAATATACACTGAGGCTGACTAAAGTCATGGAACACATTTTAATAATGCGTCGGACTTCCTTTTGCCCGGCGAAATGCAGCAATTTTACGTAGTATGGTCTCAACTAGTCACTGGAAGCTCCCTGTAGAAATATTGAGCCACTCTGCCTCTACAGACATCTATAATTGCCAAATTGTTGCCATTGCAGGATTTTGTACACGAACTGAGTTATTGATTATCCCCCACAAATTTTCTATGAAATTCATGTCGAATGATCCAGGTGGTCAAATCATTCGGTGGAATTACCCAAAATTTTCTCCAAACCAATCACAAACAGTTATGGCCAGATGACATCTCGTATTTCCATCCGTAAAAATTCCATCGTTGTTTGAGTACATTAAGCCCATGAATGGCTGAAAGTGGACTCTAGGTAGCTCAACATAACCATTTCCGGTCAATAATTGGTGCAGATGGACCAGAGGATCTAGACTATTCCATGTAAAAACAACCCACGCTATTATGGAACCACGACCAGCTTGCACAGTGTCGTGTTGACAACTTGGATCCATATCTTCGTGGGATCAGTGCCACGCTCCAGATCTGTCATGAGCTCTTACCAACTGAAATTGTGGCTCTTCCGACAAAACCACGGTTTTCCAGTCTTCTAGAGCCCAACTGACTTGGTCATAAGCACATGAGAGACACTGCAGGTGATGTCGTACTGTCAATAAAGGTGATGTCGGATCGATCTACTGCCACAGCCCATTTTTCGCCGCACTATCTAATGGACATGTCCGTCATATCCCACACTGATTCGTCCGGTTACTTCACGTAGTGTTGTATGTCTGTTAACACTGACATTTCGACGCACACTTCGTTAGTCTCGGTCATTAAGTGCAGGTGATCTGCCACTGCGTTGTCCATGATGAGAGGTTATGTCTGAAATTAGGTATTCTCGATACACTCTTGACACTGTGTACCTCGGAATGTTAAATTCCCTAATGATTTTCGAAATGGAAAGGCAACGCTTCTAGCTCCAACTACAATTCCGCGTTCAACGTCTGTCAATTCCCGTCGTGCAGCCATAATTGCGTCAGAAATTCACATGAATCTCTTAAATAAAGATGAAAACAATGCAGAATGTATAAATGATTAGTGCATTTTCTCATATACTAACATACTATCTTCTCGTATATTAACATACTATTTTCTCGTATACTAACATACTATTTTTTCACATACTAACATAACATACTATCTTCTCATATACTAATATTCAATTTTCTCATATACTAAAGTACTATTGTCTCACATACTAACATCCCATTTTCTCATATACTAATATACTATTGTCTCGTATACTAATATTACTATAGTGCGTTTTATTTTAAAAATTCAGAGGTTACTAAAGAAAATCGAATTTACATTTTGCAATTCTTTCCTCTAAAAAATTAAAATCACAAGAATTATTCTAAAATTTCGGTTAGAATCGTAGATCTAACTGAGAACTACGATTTCGGTGTTAAAATCATATACCTATTTCATTTAATTAATTTGTTTCGTTTTTAAATTATCGCATTCGCATGCATACAAAGGAACAAACATAAAGTTTATTTCACAAACGTGTTATTATTATTTTTATTATTATTATCAGAGAAGTGTGAAACATGGAAAGTCATTATTAATAACTTAAAATTGCATTTTTTGACAAATATATTATTTTTTCTTTATATACTTGGCGAATACTTAACTTTTTACACAATTCATGAAAAGCAGTATTACAATTAACTTTTACAATTCCTAGAAAATGGGGAAAAAGATAATTAACATTTTATTATAACTTCTTTCGGGAAATATCTCAATTCTATTAGTTTTAAAGAGCTTTATGAATATTTCTTATACCACTTGAAGCAAACTTTTAATTTTTAAAATTAAATTCTGTATTTACACAGTCACATACGTTTATATTACATCATATTTAAATAGTATATCAAATTAGCTGGTCTTCTATTGCTTCTGATTATTTTAGGGATAAATTTTAAACCTCTGTCACTACTACGTTTCCTTTGGAAGTCTTTTTTTTAACTTATAGAAGTCAATTCATGCGAGTAATGATTCTAAGCTCGGGATATTTCGCTTGTGCATCTTATTCATGCACATCTTATTCTTGTGTACAGCCGACTACGTCGTATTCATGCATTATCCCCTGCGTTTCATTCCAGCATTGTCGTGAGCGTATATATTGAGGTGACAAAAGGCATGAGATAGCAATATGCAATTATACAGATAACGATGACAGTAGTACCTCATACAGAATGTATAAATGATTAGTGTATTGGCACTAATCATTTATTATGGTTGCCATTTATATGAGAAGATAGTATTTGAGCAAATAGTATGTTAGTATTGGAGAAAATTGTATGTTAGTATTGGAGAAAATTGTATGTTAGTACATGAAAAAATAGTATGTTAGTATATGAGAAAATATTATATTAGTATATGAAGAAACAGTAGGAAGAACATCATTCTTTGTTTCTTTTCTGCTCGCTTAGTTGTTCGATGGTACCTGCTAACTCTTGCCATACTTCGAATCGAATAATGATATCAGCTTGGAGCGTCCTTCCGACCTATGTTTCTAAGAATTTACATCAAGAATATGAGATTCTTATCAAAACTGTTGTAGTAGTTTTATAGGTGTGAAATATTTTTATAGCATACTTAACTTTAAATAATACTCTTTCAGTATAAGATATTGTACGTTATCTCCGTAATGTTGTTCAATATTCTGAATGGCCGGACAATGTCATAAAAATGTTTAACAATGTTATTAAGCATTATCTATTTTTATAGAATCAGTTAAATCAATATTTATGCAATTTTTCTTTTGATAAGACTCTTATT
This sequence comes from Argiope bruennichi, assembly GCF_947563725.1. NCBI lineage: Eukaryota > Metazoa > Arthropoda > Arachnida > Araneae > Araneidae > Argiope > Argiope bruennichi. The sequence continues at coordinate 79,442,434 of NC_079157.1, read as the reverse complement.
AAAGTTATTTGACTGACAAACCAGAAGAAAGATTTTACCCTTGTCTTTCTTTTGCACTTCAGTAAAATATGATATAGTTCTACAAGTTAGGTTCCAAGGTCATATATTAAATTTAATTTATCTATCTCGTTGCTTTTTTAAATTATTGTTTTCACATACAGATGTACAGATAACTGTCTACCCTTGGACAAGTTTGATCTAAAATTTGATATGTACCTACATATATTTAGAGCTATCCCAAGCAGCAAAAGAAGTCGCTAAACGATTGGCCAAGCATCGCAACCATCTGATATACGCCGCCCGTATTTTGCCAATGTCACCTTTGCATTGGCGCGACATCGGATTTTGACCATATTTTTTTCTGTCGCCTCTGAAGATCGCTTTTTCATCGGGGCGAACTCCTACGGCGACTTAGTGAAAAAGACCGGCTCAAAGCAATCGGCCCATAGTCGCCTCGATGTCGGGAAAGTTGCTTTTCCTAGGTGGCGCTATGCGAACATATTTTAGAAATTTCCCATGAATCACCTGGCGTGTATTGGATTTTGAAATTCAACCAGCAACGCATACTGTCATTTCAAGAAACTTGGTAAGTGTAAAGTTTTTATTATTATATATTTGTAAATAATATATTATTTATTCTAAATAGTGAATAAAAAAGATTATTTTTGTTGAAGCCGTTCGAACTCGTTGCTTAACATGGAGTTGCACGTGATATTATTAGCGTTAGGCGTAAGCTACGATTATCATTTCTTTTCTTGTTTGTATTCTTTTCAAGTGATTTTATTTCCTATCTTTTTTTTGTGTGTGTGTCTGTTCTTAAATTATTGCAGATATTTTTCCATTTCATTTACAATGCCTTTCCTTTTGTTAACAACAATTTCTAATGAAAAAAGTTTTAAAAAAATATTAAATTACGTTCTTATGTTTTGGTTTTGCAATAACATTTGTGTTATTATTTTTATTTCGACATAAAGCTAAAAAAATAGATTAGCAGAATATATTTATTGTAAATTTCAAAAAAAAAAATCTTTAAAACTTGCAATTATTTAGTCATATTTGAATACTCTTATGTGAATAGTTTATAATTATTTCACCTTTCATAAAATAGTAACATAAATTTTATACCCATTAGTTTATATTATATTTCTCTATTGTCCTAAACATTATTATAATATTTGCCTATATAGTTTTATCAGATTGAAAACATTATCAAGCTTATGAAGTTCTATATATCTATTTTACTCCTTAATTACATATCTCCAATTGTCAACAAATATTTTATTTGTACTTTTAAAAGAAGTGAAAGCTCAATCATTATTCTAATTAAGGAATATGTTTTTTAGGTTCATCAAATCTGCAAAAAGAAGAGTGAACTTGAAGAAAAGTATATGTATAATTCTTTATATGTATTACCAGCAAAATATGAAATCCAGTATTCTATAGAATGCCCAAGCATTGTATATAATGCCTAAAACAAGCCAGTAATGTATGAAACAATTTGTATTTCATACATTTTCTAAGCATTCTATAGAATGCCAAATGACAACCTGGCAAAGTATGAAATACATCTCTCATTCAATGAAATAAAAATTTTGTGCAACCTTTGTTTCAAAACTGAAAATGCAATTAAAGATAAAATAAATTTTAAAATTGATCTATAAATATAAACAAAAAAAAAATTCTCAATATTTTTTTGGAAACTACTGTGCAAGTTTCTATTCCTGACTTCAAGAAAGAGCAAAATATTGGAAGTTATAATTAATGTGACGGAGTATTGTTTCTACCTACTTGGAACATCAGAAGGAAATTTAAAACAATTATATGTCCCAATTCACTTTATATCCTAAGAACTTGTTTAGAATTGAAGATATTCCAAATCAGAAAATTTCTCTCTGGTCAGTTGCAATTACTCAGAGCAGTGGAAGCAATCAAGGATTTATCAGATGTATGTGTTTAAGTGCCAAAATATGTAATGTCTTTTCGTGAAAAATGTAGTAAAACTTTGAAATGTTGCAATGTGATAGGCTTGAATGACAAGTAGGTAAATTTTAATTTCTGATTTTTTTTTATCTGAAAACTTATTTGCCTTAATTAGAAAGGCATAAATTTTGTTTTGTACAAATTTTATTTTTCTATATAATTTGAATAAATTTTTTTAATGGCAACCTCATTATTTTTTCAGACTGACAATTCAAGTGATTTTAATTCTATTTAGCTTAGTTAATTTTCCTTTTCATTTACAATTTTTCTATGAAAGAAGTTTAATAAAGTATTAAATAACATTTTTATATTTTGGTATTGAAATAACATTTGTGTAATTATTTTTATTTTGACATGAGGCTAAAAAAAAGTTTAGCAGAATGTATTTATTTTAAACTTCAAAAAAAAAAAAAAAAAAAAACTTTAAAACTTGAGATTATGCAGGCACTTTTGAGTTCTCTTATATGAATAGTTTCAAGTATTTCGCATTTCATATAACAGTAACATAACTTTTACTCCCATTAGTTTGAGTTTTTTTTTTTTCTTTATTATCCTAAACATTATTATAAAGTTTGCTTACACAGTCCAGTATCAGAACAAAAATATTATGCTTATGAAGTTCTATAAGACTTTTGCTTGTTAATTACTCATGTCCACTTGTCAACAAATGTTTTATTTGTACTTTTAAATGAAGCGAAATCTCAATTACTATTATAATTGTTTTCTAGGTTCAGCAAAAAGGAAAAATGAAATGTATAATTTTTTATATGTAGCTGAAGATTCAGTTATACATATATAGAATATTTATATAAATGTGTGTGGATTTTTAGAAATTTCAAACTCTTCAAGTATTACATAATAAATAAAGTTTAAATAAATTTTTTATAAATTACTTTGTGTCAATATTATTTATTCTTCTAAATTATAAGTCATAGTTTCAGGATTTTGCTTGGGTGTATAAGTCATTACAGAAAATTCAGTAAAAAATTTCAAGTAAATTATTATTTTACTTTGTATTTCTAAAATATTATTTAATGAAGGTCTTTGTAAATAAATTGTTTTGCATAGTTGTTTTTCTTTTCTCCTAAAAATAAAGAGGGGAAAATAATAATTAAAAAAATATTTGTCTAAAGAAATTTTGTATAATTGAAAGTAGTGTTTACATTTTTAGGTATGGAGTTTTTGTAAAATATTCAGAGTTAATCATAGATCAAATTTGGTTCTTGTGTCATGAAACAAAACCAAACTAATCATAGATTTTTAAAAAAATTAGAAATTTGAAGTAAATTGTTAATTTGTGCTTGTAAAATGTTATCAATTGGACATTAGCTAACACTAACATTTGTAATAAGGTATAAAATTTCTACACCATAAAGTAACTTTGTAAGTTAATAATAATAAAGTAACTTTGTAAGTTAATAATAAGATTTTGTATAAGTAAAAGAAGTGTTGTATTTTTGTGCATGGAATTTTTGTGAAACATATTTTTCAAATATTCAGAGTTAATCATAGATCAAATTTGGTTATTTTGCCACAAATCTAAACCTCACTAAACATAAATTATGAAAATATTAGAAATTTGAAGTAAGTTATTAAATAAGAAATAAGTTTGTGCTTGTAAATTGTTGTTTATTGAATATTAGCTAACACTAACATTTATAATGAGGTTTAAAATTAATGCAATATGAAGTAACTCTGTAAATTAATAGTAAATAAAATTTCCTATAATGGGAAGAAGTGTTCCATGTTTGGGTATGGAATTTTTGTGAAATATTCAGTGTTAATCATTAATTAAATTTGGTTCTTGTGCTACAAAACCAAACAACTAAATATAGATCAAGAAAATATTAGAAATTTGAAGTAAATTATTAATTTGTGCTTGTAAAATGTTGTATGTTGGACATCAACCGACACTAACATTTATAATGTGTAAAATTTCTACAACTTGAAGAAACTTTACATGTTAATAGTAAATATAAGGAATTTTGTAGAATTGAAAGAAGTGCTGCATTTCTGTGTATGGAATTTTTGAGAAATATTCAATGTTAATCAAAGATCAAATTTAATTCTTGTGCCATAAAACCAAACTAATCATAGATAATAAAAAAAAATATTAGAAATTTGAAGTAAATTATTATTTTGTGCTTGTAAAATGTTATCTATTGGACATTAGCTAACACTAAAATTTATAATGAGGTATAAAATTTCTTCATGAAGTAATTTTGTAAAATCAATAGTAAATAGAATCAGTAAAATTGAAAGAAGCGTTACATTTTTGTATATGGAATTTTTATGAAACATATTTGTGAAATATTCGGGGTTTAACATTGATCAAATTTTGTTATTTTGCTACGAATCTAAACCTCACTAAACATAAATTATGAAAATATTAGAAATTTGAAGTAACTTATTAATTTGTGCTTGTAAAATATTTTCTATTGAAGAAACATATAATAGGAATTATATAATTTAGTGTTTGAAACTATTTTTAACCAATGCATTAAATTTTAGGGTGTTAAAATAGGAATTTGTGTTTTATTCATTATTCTTTAGGAATTATTTGTTTATTGCTCACATTAAGCAATATAAAAGTGTGTATAGTAAAAAATATATATATAGATATATTTTTAATAGGAATTATATATTTTTCTGTTTCGAATTTTTATAAAATAGCTTTTAAAAACAAATGATATAGGCAATATATATAATACATCTACTTTTAAATTTCTAATATCAGTTAAAATCATACTGATTAATTATATAATTGAAACTATGATTATATTAACATTTCTTCCCATGCATTAAACAATGAAAATAAATAGGAAATATCAATGAAGGAAATAAATCTTATATATAGATAGATGTTCAGGGGATCAAATTTAAAATTATTTCAGATAATTTTAACATTTGTTTATTTTTTTTAAAGAACAATAAAAAAATGTCATTTAAACATTTTATAGGGTAAAATTGTGGTAAAATCTATGCTATAATAATAGTTAAAAAAAAGTTGGAAGAATTGTTAGAATGACATTTTCCATGAATTTTTATCGAAAACAAGTATTTTATGGAATTTTAAATTTATCAAAATAAATAACAAACACTATTATTTATAGGTAAAAAAGAAAAGTAAACTATTCAAAATATCTCGTATTTTCAGGCTTTTGACAAAATTTTGAAAGTATGATAGTTTTAAATATTATGACACTAGTTTCTAGAGTTTGAGAAAATTGAATAACCATTAAACTAATATTTCAATTTGACACCAGCAATTGTTCAGAAATAAATTGCCTATTGATTGGCATTTGGTTGCCCATTGCTAAAATACATGGGGAAATGATTGGTATTGGGTCGCCCATTGCTAAAACACATGGGGAAATGATTGGTATTGGGTCGCCGATTGTTAAAACACATCGGGAAATGATTGGTATTGGGTCGCCCATTGATAAAACAGGTCGCGAAATGATTGGTATTGGGTCGCCCATTGCTAAAACACAAGGGGAAATGATTGGTATTGGGTCGCCGATTGTTAAAACACATCGGGAAATGATTGGTATTGGGTCGCCGATTGTTAAAACACATCGGGAAATGATTGGTATTGGGTCGCCGATTGTTAAAACACATCGGGAAATGATTGGTATTGGGTCGCCCATTGATAAAACAGGTCGCGAAATGCTTGGTATAACGTCGCCCGTGATAATAACAAGTCGGCAAACTCGTCGAAAACAAGTCGGGGCGACCATCGCGCGGCGTACCGCCGGGGGACATGACCAATGTCGGGGCGAGATCGCCTCCGATCTCGCCCCAATCTCGCTCGTTCCGTGGGGCGATGCTTGGCCAATGGTTGGCCAACGATCTTTTGCTGCTTGGGATGGTTTTATAGGTAGATACAATAAACGCTAGAGAATTGTCTTTTTTTAGACTTGTAGAGAGCTAATATGTATCGATGTCAAACTTTTTAACGCGTACCATATTTTCTATACCTCATTGTAAAAAATAATAAATATTGTAATAATAAATAAATATTTAGATTTGTTCAGATGCATCATCACGTTTACACTCTCTTTTCCAAACAATTTTCATAATAGAAGTCCTTAGCTGCAGCTCAGGACTTCGTATAACAGAAATTAAAAACATTTTAGTCATAAAAAGAAAAAACAATGCATTATTTTTTTAATAAATGAAAAGGAGTCCAATTTAAAAAATATATATTTATAAACTTTTAAGGAAATCTTTTGGATTAAAATGATTTTCTTAGCTATATTTTTTATTACAGATAAGAATTGGAAAAAAAATTATGATATTTCTCGTGAATTCAATTGTTTTTTCCCCCATTGCCCCTTGTAGGTCAAAGCTCACACTTTAATTACACATATCATGTTACAATCGTCAGGTTCAAAAGTAAAAATTAAAAATTTGCTTAAATAACACCAAAAATTACAAATGCCTTTTGAAACTTTATGTTTCGAATTAAAAAAAAATTAATCATTGAAACAGAGTTTGTTTTGAATTGGATTTGTAATTGTAAAATTATTTTACTATACATTTCATGAGTTTTTTTTAACTCGTTACCATGGCATATTTTGAAACTTTCATAAAAAATATAATGATATTACATCCTATTAATTATTAGATAAGAATCACAAGTTGAATGAAAAATCCGTTAAAATGCTACAATCATTGAAAAATTATGTTATAAAATGATTAAAATAAATCTACGTATTATGCATAAATTACATAAAATTTTCACAGTATTAATTTTCACAAAAGTACTGAAAAATATTATGCGATCAGAAATTAACAACTTTAATGAATTTCAATTTCACCATTGTTAATTACATTTCATAAAGAATTAGTTTCCAGTATTAAAGTGCGTACGAACTTTTTTTCGCAGCAGATCCACTGTATATGTACCAATTCCGATACCTTGAACATTTTACTAATGCCACTGGTTTTATATTTTAACGTGTGATTGGCACAATTTAGCCAAGGTTGGCTCTTTTGCCAAAAACACAAACAAATTCACATCTGACTACTAAATGTAAAATTAATTTTGAAAAAAAAAATTGTTTATTTAATGGCTTATGAAACCAACTATATTCCTTGGAGATGTTTAATGTTTGTAATAACTGCATAAAATTGAAGTAATATTTATTCTTGATGGCCTATTAAAAGAATTCGTCTATCATGCCAATGATGCTTTACTATACTTTAATGTATTCGTTCAAAATTCTTATGTATCTTCGTCTGTATTCTTGCTCATTGCGGGTTTTAATGTTCTTACTCATACATCAACTTAATGAAAAAATGGTTTTATTTGTAAAATATGATGAATTTTACTATCGCATAATGTATAAATGGGGAGAATTCGGAGAAAGAAAATGATAAAGTAAAATGCTATTCAAAATATGAAATAATATAACAAAAAGGATGAAAAACTATAATTAAAATTCATATGAAAATATAAATACAATATATAAATTTATTTTTCAAAATATGTTACCCAGCTGTTAAATCTTTTTTTATATAAATATTTGTTTATAATCGTAATTTGGATCTTTTAATGGATGAAAAATTCAATCTTCATAACATTTAAACTTACTTGTTTTGTCCCAAATATAATCCTCAAACTAATAAAATGATCAATGGCTGTTTGATTATATCACTATTCCTTTGCGAATCATCTCAGATGAACTACGAATAATGATGAATGGAGATAAAAATCAATAATGGTTTATCAGTCCACAAAGCACTAATTAAAAATTCGGAACAAAACCACTTTCAGCAAAATATAAATAATAAAGAAAATCGTCAAGCAC